>NW_007739875.1:0-289 GCF_000696425.1 Galeopterus variegatus
GGAGCGCTGCCGCGCTTCCCAAGCAGCGCACTATCCAGTGCGCCACCGGGCCGGCCCTTTTTGACATTTTTTTGATGGGAAGATGAAATATTCCACAAAAATATTAGAGAATAAAAATATTTAAAAATCAAACAGCATTTGCCGTACTCTCCCGAGTGAGCCACGGAGCTGGCCCTGAGATCACTTTCTATAACAGGAGAATTATATAAACTAAAATGTTCCTAAATTTTCGGGGCCGGCCCGGTGGTGCACTGCTACAGTGCGCCGCTTGGGAGCGCGGCGGCGCTCC
>NW_007739875.1:4410-7001 GCF_000696425.1 Galeopterus variegatus
ATGTGGGATCCGAACCCTCGGCGGGAGCGCCGCCGCGCTCCCAAGCGGCGCACTGTAGCAGTGCGCCACCGGGCCGGCCTACCCTGTTACTTTCTAAAGTGGTCTTCTCTGGATACTTTCTGTTTCCTCAAGTTGTGTTTTCCCCATGAGTCCCGAGCTGTCTTCTCTGTCAGAGGATTTTGCTGATGAAGTCCCGGCACATGTGGGGTGCCTCCTCTCCTGTGCTGAGATCTGCCTCTCACATATCCCTTGACCCTCAGTTGGGGCCACTGGCCTCTCTGAATCCCACCCCACCCTTCAGGGCCTGCTCTCTTGCAGGCCAGCAGACGAGGCCCGGTGGTGACTTCGGCACATGCATGGGATGTGAGGCCTAAGGGACCCATGGAAAGTGTGGTCTGAGGACCTCTGGGAGGTCCCTGAGTTCCCTTCAGGGATCCCTGAGGTCCTCCCTCTGTCAGCTACGTCACTGTGTGGGCCCAGATTTCTTCATATGCCTAGAACAATGTGTCACAGCAGCTGGCACCAGAACAGGGGGAGAACTCCCATCCTTAGAGCCTACCTCGGGATTGACAAGAGTGCAAGGCAGTGCCACTGCCCTCATTGAGCTGTGTGTGTTGGAAAACAGTTATTTCTTTAAAAATATTATTTATGTCAACAGTAATGGATTTATTATTATTTCAAAATGTATTACAAATACTTGAGACTGGGTCATTTGTAAAGAACAGAAATTTATTTCCTCACAGTTCTGGAGGCTGGGAGGCCTAAGATTACGACCCCAGCATCTGGTGAGGGCCTTCCTGCTGCATCCTCACATGGTGGGAGGCATCACATGGCATAAGGGCAAAGAGGGAGATAAGGGGGCCATTAATCCCACCCTAAAGGAGCCTAATCACCTCCTAAAGGTCCCACCTCTTAATACAGTTACAGTTGCAATTAAATTTCAACATGAGTTTTAGAGGGGACAAACATTTAAACCATAGCAGACAAGCTTGCCTTTTCTTTGTTTTAATTTTAGCAGAGTAGTAGTTTAGTTATGGGGAGAAAGTAAGGAGCTACTAGAGAGCATCCGTATTGATAGAAAGTTTTCTTTTTCTGAGTTATTATCTTTCATGTTTGTTGTGATAGTCAGAAATTAGTGGGAGAGAAGGATGACTGTCCCAATCCCATGGCTGGTACAACCGCTCTTGTTAAGAACTCACTACTGAAATTCACTGCTTTTCTTCTGTGTGCTGGATCCTCTGTGATTAGGCTAACCAACTGCTCTGGTTTGCTCAGAAGACCGCTCTGATTGTCTTGCGTATGTATTAAACACTCCCCTTTTCACTCTCAGCAGTGTCTTGATATAGGTGATAAATGATGTGGCCCTTCCATATAGAATCTGAGCACCAGGGTCTGAATCTCAGCACAGGAATAATTTGCCAAGTGGGACAGCCCTTCACTGCTCCTGTTCCTCCAGACCCTGTGCTCACAGGCTGCCCGTGGTTCCCCCTGCCCCCATCTTGCTGCTCCAAGTGTGGGCAAATCCTCATCTCATAACGTTGGTGAGCAGTCCCTGTGGTGATATATGGTGTTCCCATTACAGTTCCTTACTTTTCCTTAGAGTGACTGCCTATTAATAGGCACATAATTCAGACCTGCACGTAGCTTTCAGAAGTCATTAAGCACTTCAGCACTTAGACCTGGACAGTACATATGAATCTTATCTTGTTAGTGTTCTGACAATTCCCCATTCAGCCCCATGCTCCTAAAATCTTAGAGTTGAGAAAACACAATGTGTGCATACATTAAATTTACTTAAAATTTCTCACAGAGTACAAATTTTCATAAAAACAAAGGCCGACAGAAACGCATTGGAGAGATTCTCTTCTGCCTGGATCCTTTCATGAATGAAGTGAGCAGACAGCACCTATGCAGCTCATGGGGGATCTTGCATGCTGTGATTCCAGATCAACCTGGGGCTTTGGCGATAGTTTCTGATGTGCTATGGGGGCCAGGTGGGGAGTGAGGGCAGGACACCCACAGGGCTCTCAGGCTGCAGGAAGATGCTTGTTTTGTGACCAAACCTCACCAGCAGCTGCCTCTACACATTGCTTTTTATATGAGTGTGAGGGGGAAAGCCAATTGGAGCGTGCCTGGGCTGGTCTGGTTCTGGTTAGCCGGTTCATGACCCGTACTTCTGTTCAGTTTTATTTGGAGTCAACTTGACTGTGACTGCTGTTTGCTGAGGGTTCCAGAAATTCTTCCTCCCCAGGGAGAGCTGTGAGACAGAGGCCTCAGGGCCTCTGAGCCTGTTCAGGGCAGAGGTGGGCAGCACTGAGCAGCCCCGGGGGAGCTGGAGGGGACAGTGCAGCTGGGAGCCCCAGTTTAGACACACCTGCGCCTCCTTGCCCTGCACACAGCTGCAGGTAAATCTGGCAGGCTGCTGCACAGCAGGAGTAGCTCCCTGTTGTCTGTGGATGACGGACGTCTGCAAGCTGAGCATGGTCCGCAGGTCCTCCATGTGCCTCTGCAGCCTCTGCCACCCCTTTATGTCATCCCTGCACTTTAGAGGACACCGTCACACACAATGTTGCTGTGTCTCTCCACCGTTA
>NW_007739875.1:8048-10384 GCF_000696425.1 Galeopterus variegatus
GAGCAAACAAAGAAATGGAGCATGGAAAGATAGCTTTCTGCACATTGTTAAGAACTTTTAGTGTCCTGGGACAGGACACTTAGTCCTTCCAAGAAGAGATGCTCCTAAATATATTTTTTGTTTATTTAAGGTGTGTATTCCTCAATGACTTTATTTTTAATAAGTATCTGTGCTGTTTGTGATTTTCTCTGGCTGCCGGGACCCAAGGGTGTGCAGTGGTTATTGCTGTTTTGTCAGATTGGATAAGGATGTCACCTGTCACCTGCAGGCAGTTCTGAGAGAGATGGTGCTAAAGCAGTTCTTCCTCTGTAGAGCAGCAAGCACAGCTGCCTGTGTTTTCCTTGTTTCTCCCAGGGAGGTGGGGGACCATTCTACTTCTTACTATCTCCCTGATTCAGAAATAGGAATGCATCAGCCCCTCCAGTGAAGACTTTTCTTGGCCACTCGGGGCCAGCAAGACCAGAGGAAGCTGAAGTCAATATTACCTGGGGATTTGCAGGTCTCTGAGGGCCACTCTTCCCAAAATGAGTCCTTTTTGGTCCTTGTCCCTGTATATGCTNACACACACCGTCGCTCCCAGCAAAATGAGACACTTTCAAACCCTGGCTCACATGTGCCCTCTTACAGGGGTCCTTGACTGCCCCTCTTTCCTCTGTACTTCTGTCACTGCTGTGCAGATCTCACTGTGGTTTACTGTATCGCTAGAGATTCTTACCTTCCGCCCTACAGGGAGAGTTGCTTGAGGGTAGCGACCAAGTCTTTATGCCTGTACTTTTCATTCTTGCCAAAATGTGTAGAAATGGTTACTTTCATTAAATACTTAAGTTGAATCAAACAATTGACATAAAACATATGAGGAAAAGTCTTCCAGAAATTAACTTGGATAGGAGCAAACAAAGAAATGGAGCATGGAAAGATAGCTTTCTGCACATTGTTAAGAACTTTTAGATTCCGTGATCCGACCTCCTGGGACAGGACACTTAGTCCTTCCAAGAAGAGATGCTCCTAAATATACCACTAAGTCCACCCTGTTGGGAAAACCCATGGGGTCTCCTTGAGCATGGACCTCTCCTTGAGCATCGCCTGCTGAGTTTGTTCCTGCCACCAAACTCTCCTCTTCTTCTCCTCGTCCCAGCTCTCCAATCAGAAAAAGACCTATGAAGAGCAAGGGTAGGACTCCAAGTCCTGGTCACTATGGCTGTTCTCCCAGAGCCCCACAAGGANCAACCCACACTTTCCCACAATATCTTCCTTATCAAATACTGTTGAATTTGACCAAGTTCTCGATCACTTGCCTAAAGTAGAATCACTTGATATTTTATTAAAAACATGCCCTTCTGCTATATGCAGAAGGATGACAGAAATTAGAATTAATTGAAGACTAACAGTGATATTGGTGTATATTCATTGACTTTCTGTCATCTTGAACACATCTGCCGTGTTTTACAGAGTGGTTGCTGGAATGTGGCAACTGTACACGTGATGTTCATGTTCCAGTGATGTCACTCGTCATCTCTCAACATTCATAGTGAATAATAATCTTCAATTATTTACATTCTTCTCCCTCTGTGTACAGCTTCCTTCCATGTCCTTGATACCTTTTGTCAGTGAGATAATAATAGTGCTTACCTTATTTTGTTAATGAAATTACGTACTCAATGAAAGTTATCCTTAGTATATACTAGAGTGGGCCTCATGTCATCTGTGCTTCTGAATGGGATGGCAAGGGCTTATCACAGTCACCAGCAGGTTCTTGAAAACCTTTTCCTGGCAGCACCGCATCTGGAGTTCTGGCTGCCTCTCAGACCTCATGTTCTGGCTGCTCTTCCTTGTGTGTGAGATCTGCCCTCACACTGGGCTTTGTCCTGGTCACAGAACATCCATGCTCTGCCCCAAATTTGCATGTCCAATTTGGTACCCCAAGAACATTGTTCCTCCAGTCACTGCACGGTGGCTTCTTTTTCAACTCACACGTGATCTCTTTACAGTCCAGTGGGAAAAAACAGATGGTAAACAAGACCATCTGTTTACCATTTGCTTACGTAATTATATATACACTGTACCCAGGACAAGGTTCGGCACTGAGTTAGACATTCTTTAAATATCTGCTCGTGAGTGAATTCATATCATTCACTCTCTACCCAACCCTGAATTTTTTTTTTTTTTTGTCTTTTGTCTTTTTCCGTGTCCGGCAACGGATCACAACCCTCAGTGTTGCCCCCATACCGGACCGGGGACCGGCAACGGGATCGCAACCCTCGGCGCTGCTCCCACGCCTCACTCAGCCACTGAGCGGGAACCGGTCTGTATGTGGGATCCGAACCCTCGGGCGGGAG
>NW_007739875.1:11410-12366 GCF_000696425.1 Galeopterus variegatus
CGGGAGCGTCGCCGCGCTTCCCAAGCGGCGCACTTATCCAGTGCGCCACTGGGCCGGCCCCTTCCGTGAACTTTTTGAAGTACCCTCCTAAGTGTTTCCCAGGCAGGGAGGAGAGAAAGTTTCTTTTCTCTCACTCTCTCTAGAGGAGGAAATGGGAGTAAATGGGAAGAATAATTAG
The DNA here is from genome assembly GCF_000696425.1 of Galeopterus variegatus. Taxonomy (NCBI): domain Eukaryota; kingdom Metazoa; phylum Chordata; class Mammalia; order Dermoptera; family Cynocephalidae; genus Galeopterus; species Galeopterus variegatus. The sequence goes on from NW_007739875.1 coordinate 11,589, forward strand.
GGTAATCCAGCAAGTCTTTACCTTTTCCGGCGGGTGCTCAAAGGCATTCTAAGTAGAACAGACTTTATGCTGCAAACAGAATGAGCAAGGCATTAAGAAGTTTTAAAATCTAGGGAATGATATAATTTGGATTGTGCTTGTAGCCTCCAGGCATGAGCTCTGATTTGGAGCAGTCCATCTCATTCTCTTTTCCTCACAGGTAACTTTTTCTGTCTGGAGTCCTGTAAGACTTACGCTTGGAGTGGAGGACATTTTTCCCATCTTTTCATCATCAAACCTGCAGACTTAAGTCTTTTTTTAGTTCATGGTAATTTTCTTCTATTGTTGATCTAATTGTTTCCTCACAACATCGATTTTTTTTTCACCTTCTTCTAGAACTTCTTTTACATCTCATGTAAGGTCTCCCAGATCCATCTTTCAAGTTCTCTCTTTGCTTTAGGATTTCTTTTTCTTTTCTTTTTTCTTTCTGTTTGTGGTATTTCTCCTATGCCATTCTTTGTATCTAAGCAGTGACTATCCTCTTCCTCAATTTATATCTTCAGTATTATCTTCAGGAAACCATCCTTCCTGGTTTCAGAAAGTCCTGTGCAAGCATATGATTCTCAGTTACTATTTCTTAATGCTATTTTTTGTTTGTTTGTTTGTTTAAGGTGTGTATTTCTCAATGACTTTATTTTTAGTAAGTATCTGTGCTGTTTGTGATTTTCTCTGGCTGCTGGGACCCAAGGGTGTGCAGTGGTTATTGCTGTTTTGTCAGATTGGATAAGGATGTCACCTG
>NW_007739875.1:13474-41058 GCF_000696425.1 Galeopterus variegatus
TGCAGGTTGCTGTCTTCCCAGAAGCACCAGTGTTTCTCATGGTTTCTTTGATCCCCACCTGTGTCAGAATCACCAAGAGCTCTTGTAAACCAGGAAGATTCTTTAGAACTATGCTTATATGTATTTGTTCAGCTAAGCTCCCTGGTTCACTCTGATGCACATTAAATATTGAGAAATAATGAGTTTGAGAGAGAAAGTGAACCTATTTATGAGTTGCCTCAGGACAATTAAGCAGTAATTTTCAGTTCCTGGAGTCTGAGAAGGACAGATGTCAAGTGCTCCTACCATTGATATTCACATTGAAATATAGCCAGGAGTTTGAAGGTAACCAAAGAGATAGCTCGGAAGCAAGCATTTTAATTTTATGGCAACTGGATACTTTCTAGCCAGTTTTTGTTTTTGTTTTCTTTTTTAAACAGTGGCCTCTAGTCCGAAGCAAAAAAGTAATAGAAAGTAAACCATAAATTTTTAACTTGTTCTTAGTAATTATTGTACTTTATGGATCAAATATTTTTTTCAGAAAAATATTTTAAATTTTTGTATTTCTTCTTTGATGAATGAGTCATAGGAGAGCAGTTCAGAGTATTTCTAAAGATGCCGCAAATAAACGTTTCCTCTCATATAGGCCACATTTCAGTGGAACGTATGTCCTGTGTAAAAGCGTTTTCTCATTTATTAGAAGCCTGAAAGCTGTTTATATAGAGGTCACACTGCCTATTTATGAGACCTAATTTTGTTGTGAATTTCAGTATGTTTCATCATTATATATTTCTGCCCATAGCTGTAGGGAATCATGTGAGACCAGTTGTAAACCGCCTGAATATTTAAAAATCTTTATTGTATTTTATATAGCGGGAAGATAGTGTTTTTCTGTATCTAATTATTTCTTCCTGAGTTTGGATGCCACAGAGGTGTTTACATTCTAAGTTCATGCACAGAGAACAAAGTCATCCTCAGCAGAAATACAATATTAATTTGGTATCATAAGTTTTTGTTGCTTTTCCATTAAATTCTATCCTGTTTGAGTGGTAAGAGCTCAGGCAAGGCCGGATTCAGGGAAGTAAAATAATTGGATGGAGATGAAGGATTTGGTCAATGATTTCTTTGCATTAATAATATATTGCAGTTTGTTCAACAAATTATTTTTGAGAACCTGCTGAGTTCTAACTACTGTCCTAAGCATTGTGCCTTTTCTCTGAAGGATTGTTTTGTTCCATAATGGGACTGAGGAGTAGCCTACAGTTAAAATCTAGAGAGGATGTGTGTCATGGCCACTGGGCAGGAGGAGGAGTGGAGAAGAGGAAGGAGAGGGCTAAATGGAGAAGCTGCATTCCAGCTGAGGCTTAGAGAGGGGCGATGGCTTCCAATCAAGTCCTGGGAAGCTGGGGATAGTGCGTCACACTGGTATGTTAGAGAGCTCACTGGGGAATTACTGAACTTGGGAATCTGTAAAGTTTCTATTTATGTGTAGGAATGCACTGCACAAATATGAATGTTTCTCCTCATTCTGGGCTTATGTTGGAATTGCAGGATGTGGGGTGCAGTAATCCTACCCAAGTCAGACTTCCCATATTTAAATGTTGATAGCCATTCAGAAAGATACTCGGAAGTCAACTTTTTTATTGTCCATGAACAAAAACTCAATTAGAAAAATCAGTGGTTGAAGGTTAATTCATGGTTGTCTATAATTTTTAAAAGAAATTAATAAATTCTTTAAAAGAAATCACTTTAAGTACACTTGTTAATTAATGTACTAATTCTTTCCAAAAAGACTTGGGGTCATCATTTACATATAAGTAATCTATAATGCTAATTGTATATCATTCTTCTTTATCTTGCGGGCCAGTGTTTCCAGAGATGTCTACTCAAAAGTATTTTGCAAATGATACAACATACATTTTGGAAAGTAACACATCTATTCTTTCATAAATACTGCAATTCAGAATTCTGATTAATTGAAATAATCCCCAATTCCTAATCAGTCTCATATAGAGAGGTTTGAAGTATCTTTTTCTCTACATTTTCTCAAGTCAAGATGTTTCTTATAATCAATGTGAAAAGTTTAATATAGAGTCTGTTTCTACATCTCTTCCAAAGCTGTGTGTGTATCTTATTGCTGATGGTATCTTCAGTAAGGAAATTCAGTATTGTTGCCCTTGGTTTTCGTTAATCCTGCTTCAACTATTAATAGACTTCCAAGACTTATGCTAGTAAAATAAGTACTAAAATTCAATGTGTATTTAAAGCACATATAGGACTTCTTGCTAAGAAAATGCAGCTCAATATAGTTCCCATATAGAAACCAAAAAATATAAATCTAAGAAGTTTTTATATTGTGGGGCTGTGTAATAGATTAAATATTCAGAACAAACCAGAGCTCCAGCATTAAGAGAATAGTTTTATAGATCTTAACCTGATATAATATTATGCAGCCTTTAAAATTTGTTTTTCAAAACCATGCAAATATGTGAAAAATGGTCATGGTATTAAGTGAAGAGATGAGAAAAATAATACACTAAATTTGAGTATATAAAAATGCATATCTTTGGTGGCAAAATTGTTCTTTAAAAAAGGAAATTCTCAGTTTTATTGCTTGTTTGACTTTACTGTAAAAACAGTGGATCAGCTTGACTAGGGCACATTGTGAGGCTCGTATCTAATCCTCTGTTGGGAGTGTACTGACAGTCTCACTTTATTTCCTTTGTCTTACTATGAACAGCAGTGGGAGCAACAACATGGACCTTAGCCATGTACTTTTGCAGAACTTTGGACATCAGGATGTGCTCTGTGATGATTTAAACCCAGATCTGTAAGTATCAGATGCTCTTAGCAAAAGCAAAGTCTCCTAACCAGTAACACTGTAGACAGGGGGGTTGGTTCCCCTCCACGATTGGTTATTTCATTGCACAATCGGTTATTTCATTGCACAATCGGTTATTTCATGTTGCAAATTTATATGACATGAAATGAACCTTAGCTTAATGAGTAGGTTATTACTGGACAGGCCTAATGGGTATCACCATATAAAATAACCTGAAATAAGCTACCTAAGTGCTCCTTTTCTCCCTTCATAGACATTTTATATTATTGCAAAAAACCTTAATTAATAATTAATAGCATTCAGTTTGCTTAATAAAACCCAAAGCTAAAAGAATGAAGTAGCAATTAAGTATGAATTATGTATTAACTGTTATTTACTTGTACATATGAAGATTAATTATAATTTTTTTAACTTAAAAGACTTAAGAGTTCTATTTTAATTTGGGATGAATTATTTCGAAAATTATTTTTCTAGGATTTAAAAATGATAATCTAGTGATGACCTTTCTGTGAAACCTTGAGAAAGCTTGCCTTTCTTCACAATCCTCTCTCTCTTATGTTGCTATACTGTTATTTACTGATGATCTATTATAAAGTGCTGCTATAGGAACCAAGATCAATAAAGAATATGGCCCTGGTCTCAAGGAATTTATAATTTTAGGTAGAACAAATGAGACAAGTGATAAAAACCATAATGATATAATAAGTATATTTTTAAAGTAATAAATATAAAAATCCAGACAATAATGCAGTATTGGCAATATGTTTTCTACTTTGTGATGACACATTTTGCCCATTAGTCAGGTTGGTAATTAGTTGGAGACTGAATAACTATTAATGGTCTCAGTAAGGAAGAACTGATAGAAAATTATGTTTTTTACTTTAGTCTTCTCTTTAAAAAACAGTGATTTATGTAACTAAGGCTTTAGTGGTGGTTTTTATTTCCCTCCCCTCTAATGAAGCATCTGCACGTAAAATACATCTACCTTGAGCAATTATTATTTTTTTTTGCAAATGGAGATCATATATTAAACCTGTGATAAGGTAGGTACCCAAATAGATATGTTATTTGTAAATATTGCTGCAGCTTTGGAATGGAAAATATAAAATACACAGTTAATGAAAGTTTTAATATAATATAATGTAGAACTGGGAGATTGAAATGATTTATTACTTTGATAGAATCTTTTCTAACTTTGGCACTGGATAAAACTAGAACTGTATTTAGGCCAAAAATGGAAAAAAAGTATGCTGTGATAGAGAACAATTTATGTCATTTATGAGAGGAAAAGTAGGGATTCAAACATGTGGAGCAACAAGAAAGGTGTCCTCATTCCCTTTGTTGTACTGTCTCAGTTTTTTTTCTTTTTACTTTTTTTATTGAATCATTGTTGATTGTACATGTCTGTGGGGTAGAGAATTGAATATCAATACCTGTGTGTTACATGTGATGCTCAAATCAGGATAATTAGCATATTCAACATTATAAAACATTGTTTTATTCAACATTATAATATAATTGTTTTTCATGACCCTCTCCCAGTTCTTCCCTAACCCCCTCAACCTCCCTGACCTCTGGTAACCTCAGTTCTGTTGTCTACCTTGGAGCAATTCAGATCTAACACAGAATCCCACATGGTGCAGCCCTGGCTCATCATTGTATCAAAGAAAGATCTGTTAGCAGAAAAAAGATATTTCTTTTGTCTAGTCTCTCCAGAGGGGAAAGAAGAAAAGGTGGTGGTGGGGTGCAATGTTTAAACGACAGTGGAACACATTCAAAATTCTGTTTGGCCAGCTACTTTACCTTCAGTTACTTTTACATGAGAGGCTCCTACACCGTCCTCTGCCTGCATACCACCCCCCTGGCTTTTCTCATCTACCCTTTCTTCTGCCTTCCTGGATTTATGTTTTTATTTTTTCCCTTTTCTTTGTGAAATCCATGTGTCTCTCTTTTGACTCATTTCTGTTTCATAGCCATTTCTACCTATTTTCCTTGTCAGCATAGCAAAAAGCTGGGGACATTAGGGGTTGCTGCATGCAAGGAGGATGTTAATACTTTATTAATAGTGAGTTTTGCCCATTTGACACATACAGGGCTTGATTCATTAAGGCCCTGAACCAAAGCAAAAAGTTTTACTTAAAACAAGTAAATTTCCTTTGGTAAGTGTTGTAAAATATTACTGAACTAAATGCAATGTACATTTTACCTTTCTGGCATAGTTTAGCAATTACTTGATTATTTATTTATTTATTCACTTATTTTTGGTTTGTTTGACTGTTTTTTAAAAACAATTTTTTTTAATTGAAACATAGTTGATGTGCATATTTGTGCAGTACAGAGTTGAATATCAATACCTGTGTGCGATATGTGATGCTCAAATCAGGATGGTTAGTATATTCAACATTACATAATGTAATTGTTTTTTATGGCCCTTTACCAATTCCTCCGTTAACTTTCCTCTCTCTCCCTCTTTCCTGCCTCTGTCTGGTAACCTCAGTTCTGTTTTCTCCTTTTTAAAGTTAAGAGTATCATTGTGATTGCTATATCTTTCTTTCACTTATTATTATTATTTTTTAGCTCCCACTTATGAATGAGGACATGAGGTATTTCTCTTTCTGTGCCTGGCTTATTTCACTTAACATAATTTGCTTCAAGTTCATCCATGTTGCTGTGAATGGCAGAATTTCATTCTTTGCTGTGGCAGAGTAGTATCCCATTGTGTAAATATACCAAATTTCCTTATCCAGTTGCTGGATGGTGGACATTTAAGTTGGTTCCAACTCTTGGCTATTGTAAATAGAGCTGCAATAAATATGGGAGTGCAGGTATCACTTCAACATGAGGATTTCCATTCTTTTGGGTATATACCCAGCCATGGAATTGCTGGATTGTATGGTAGTTCTATATGTAGTTGTTCGAGGAACCTCCATATCATTTTCTTTCTTTTTTATTTATTTATTTATTAATTTTTAAAATTTAATCATAGTTGATTATACGTATTTTGGGGATTCCGTGTTGACATACGTTGATCAAATCAATATTACTAGTATATATATTGTTACAAATTTTACTTATTCTTTATGTCCCTTGTCCAGTCTCTCTCTATTTCCCTCTCCCTTCCCCCTCCCACCACTGATAACCCTAGATTTCTTCTCTTCCTCTGAAAGAGTAATGGTTAACTGTTGATTTGTTGCCTAGATGATCTGTCCAATGCTGAGAGGTGTGTTAAGGTCCCTCAATATTATCATAGAGCAGGTGCTGCTTCTGTCACTCTGGAATGGGCTTTGTGGAGAGAGACATCCTCTTCTTTTCTTTGATCTCTGCTGGTTGCTCTCCTTGTGTCAATGTGCTCCAGTGGTTGGTGGACCATCTGGGTGGTGGTTGTGGTGTCTAGCCACTTTCGCAGCAGCAGTGGTTACTGTGGTGGCTGTGGTGGGCCACCCACATGGAGGTGATGTTTTTGGCATGCTCCTTGGTGTTGGTGGTGTACCTGGTTGTGGGGGAAGTCTGGTCCCCGGCTCAATGCTTTGGGTCCCTGGGTGGGGCCCCAAGGTGCTGGTGGTATGCCTACTTGTTGGCAGGGGGTCCAGTCCCTGGTTCGATGCCCTGGGCAGGGCCCTTAGGCACTGGTGGTGTGCCTGGTTGTGGGTGGGTGGGTGGGGGGTCTGGTCCCTGGATCCAGACCCCGAGTCCCCAGGTGGTCCTGAGATGCTGGTGGTGTGCCTGGATGTAGGAGCGGGGCCTGGTTCCTAGATCTATGTGTTAGGTCCCTGGGTGGGCACTGAAGTGTTGGCGGTGTGCCTGTTAGTTGGCGGGGGGTCCGGTCCCCAGCTTGAAGTCCTGGGCCCCTGGGTGGAGCCCATAGGCACAGGCAGTGTGCCTGGTTGTGGGTGGTGCTGGGGTCTGGTCCTGAGATCCATACCCTGGGTCTCCGGGTGGTCCTGAGGTGCTGGCGATGTACCTGGATGTGCAGCTCAGGGTTTTATGGTTGACTTGATAGGTACTTCTGGCTCTCCAGAGACCCGGTACATGTGGGTTGTATAGAAACTCTGATCTGGACCTGAGTCTTTTCATCAAACTGCACCCTGTGCAATTCTGTATTCCTGGCCAGTCTCCTCTGAGTGGTCCTATGCTGACTGAGGAGTGGATCAGCTGACCTTGCTGAGTCCCAGTGTTCTCCTGGTGGGCCTGTCTCTACCACTGCCCATGCTCCAAACACTTCCCATAGGACAGGTCCTTCTCTGGTCCTTTGAGATGACTCACTGGCCTCTGATGGCTTCTTTTTACAGTTGTTCTGTCTCCTTGCTCCTGTGTGGGTCCATGGGAACACTATTAGTGATCTTGCTGTCCTGGGGGCCACCAAGGCCCACTTCTCCCCTGCTGCCTCCAAGCAACTCCATCTGAAGGGCACAGCTGCGGCTTCTGCTGGCTCCTGCTCCATGTGCTCAGCAGCTTGAGCCTTAAAGCGGCTGCAGCATGAAATGCTCTGAGCAGTTTTTACTTTTTCTCTCATTGTGGCTTCTCCCACCTTCAAAAACTCCATAGGTTTCTGCTCCTCTTCCCCTGAGCTCTATTGGCCCCAGCTTGGCTGTTGTTACAATCTTATAGTTGTAAATTGGTTGATTTGTGGGAGAGAGTGATGCTGGAGACCGTCTATTCTGCCATCTTGACCAGAACTCCTCCATGCCATTTTCTATAATGGCTGTACCAATTTACAGTCCCACCAACAGTGAAGGAGACTTCCCCTTTTTCTGCATCCTCACTAGCATTTGTTATTTTCTGTCTTTTTGATAATAGCCAGTCAAGGGGAGGTGACATCTCAGTATGGTTTTGATTTGCATTACCCTGACGATGAGTGATTTTGATCATTTTTTCATGAGTCTATTGGCCATTTGTATATCTTCCTTTTAGAAATGCCTCTTCAGCCCCTTTGCCCATTTTTAATTGTGTTATTTATTTATTTACTGTTAAGTTTTTGAGTTCCTTGCACATTCTGGATATTAATCCTTTGTTAGATGCACAGTGTGCAGATATTTTCTCCTAGTCTGTAGGTTTTCTTTTCACTCTGTTAATTGTTTCTTTTGCTGTGCAGAAGGTTTTTAATTTCATAGAATCCCATTTGTTTATTGTTCCTTTTATCGCCTGTGCTTTGGGGGTCATATTCATAAAGTCTTTGCCCAGTGCTACTGCCTGAAGTGTTTCCCTATGTTTTCTTTTAGGAGTTTTATAGTTTCAGGATTTATGATTAAGTCTTTAATCCATTTTGAGTTGATTTTGGTATATGATGAGAAGTATTCATCTTGTTTCATTCTTGTACATATGGATGTCCAGTTTTCCCAGCACCATTTATTGAAGAGGCAGTATTTTCCCCCAGGTATGTTCTTGTTGCATTTGTTGGAGATCTGTTGGCTGTAAGTATGTGGGTTGATTTCTGCCTTCTCTGTTCTGTTCCATTGGTCCTAGTGTCTGTTTCTGCCAGTACCATGCTGTTTGGATTACTATTGCTCTGTTGTGTAATTTAAAGTCAGATAGTGTTATGCTTCTAGCTTAATTGATTTTGCTCAGGATTGCTTTGCCTATTTGGGGTCTTTTGTTGTTTCACATGAATGTTAAGATTGTCTTTTTTATTTCTGTGAATAATGTCATTGGTATTTTGATGGGGATTGCATTGAGTCTTTAGAAGTCTTTCAGTAGTACTGACATTTTCACATTGTTAATTATTCCAATCCAAGAACATGGAATTTCCTTCCATTTTTGTGCCTTCAATTTCTTTCAACAGTGATTTGTAGTTGTCATTGTAGAGATCTTTCACCTCCTTTGTTAGATTTATTCCTAGTTATTTTATTTTATTTTTGGTTACTATTCTAAGTGGGTTCACTTTTTTCATTTTCTTTTCTGCTAGTTTGTTGTTAGAATATAAACATGCTACTGATTTTTGCTTGCTGGTTTTGTGTACTTTAACATTACTGAAGTCATTTATAAACTCAAAGAGACTTTTTTATAGAGTGTTTAGGTTTTCCTCTATATAGGATCATGTCATCTGCAAACAGGGACAGTCTGACTTCATCTTTTTGAATCTGGATGCCCTTTATTTCTTTCTCTTGCCTGGTTTTTCTGGCTCATACTTCTAGTATTATGTTAAATAGGAGTAGGCATCCTTGTCTTGTTCCCATTTTCATTCCCCATTCAGGATGATATTGGCAGGGGCTTTGTCATATATGGCTTTTATTGTGCTTAGATATTTTCCTTCTCTACCTAATTAACTGAGAGTCTTTATCATGAATGGATGTTGAATTTTGTCAAATGCTTTTTCAGCATCTATTGAGATAATCATATGGTTTTTGTCCTTGCCTTGATTTTGTTGATGTAGTGTATCAGATTTATTAACTTGCATTTGTTGAACCATCCTTGCATCTTTGGGAGAGTCCCACTTGATGGCAGTTTATAATGTTTTTGATGTGTTGCTGTATTCTATATGTTAATGTTTTTATTGAGGATTTTGGCTTCTATGTTTATCAAATATATTGGCCTATAGTTTATATTTTGTTGTATCCATCTGGTTTTGGTATCAGAGTGATGCTGGCCTCATAGAATGAGTTTGGTGAGTGGCCTTTTTTTTCAATTTTTTGGACTAGTTTGAAGAGAATTGGTATTAATTCCTCTTCAGCAGTTTGGTAGAATTCAGCTGTAAAGCCATCCAATGCTGGGCTTTTCATTGTTGGGAGACTGCTGATTACTGCTTCAATCTCATTGCTTCCTGTTGGTCTCTTCAGGTTTTCTATTCAGTTGTTTGTATGTGTCCAGAAATTTGTCCATTTCCTCCAGGTTTTCAAATTTATTGGTGTATAGTTTTTTATAATTATACTTAATGATTCTTTGTATTTCTGTGGTATAGATTGTAATGTCTCCATTGTCATTTCTATTCTTTTTTATTTGGCATCTTCTTTTTAGTTAGACTAGCTAATGATTTGTCTATTTTGGTTATCTTCTCTAAAAACCAACTTTCAGTGTCATTGATCTTTTGTATCATTTTTGGGGTTTCTATTTCATTTAGTTCTGCTCTATCTTAATTGTATCTTTCCATCTACTAATTTTGTGATTGGATTTTCCTTGTTTTTCTAGTTGTTTGAGATGTAGCATTGGGTTGTTTATTTGAAATCTTTCTATTCTTTGATGTAAGTGTTTCTTTCAATAAACTTCACTCTTAGAACTGCTTTTGCAGGGCCGGCCCGGTGGCGCACTGGAGAGTGCACCGCTTGGGAGCGCAGTGGTGCTCCCGCTGAGGGTTTGGATCCCATGTGGAGACTGGTTCCTGCTCACTGGCTGAGTGCGGTGTGGGCGCAACACCGAGGGTTGCGATCCCGTTGCCGGTCCCCGGTACGGGCTTGACACCGAGGGTTGCGATCCCCGTTACCAGTCAGTAAAAAAGACAAAAAGGAAAAAAAAAAAAAGAACTGCTTTTGCAATATCCTACAGGTTTAAGTTTGATGGCCTTTCTTTTCACTAGTTTTGAGAAATGTTTTGATTTCCTGTTAAATTTCATTTGGACTCATAGGTCATTCAGGAGCATATTGTTTAATTTCTGTATGTTTGCATAGTTTTCAGAGTTTCACTTGTTATTTAGTTTTAAGCCATTGTGGTCTGAGAAGATACTTGAAATGGTTTCAGTTATTTTAAATTTGTTGAGGCTTGATTTGTGACCTAACATTATGGTCTGTCCTGTAGTATGTTCCCTGTGCTACTGAGAAGAATGTATATTCTGTGATTGTTGATTGAAGTGTCTGTAGATGTCTTCCAAGTCCAATTGATCTGAAGTGTGGTTTAAATCATGTGTTTCTGTCAATTTGTTGCCTAGATGCTCCACCCAATTTCAAGAGAGGGGTGTTTGTGCCCCCAACTACTATAATATTTGGGTCTCCATCTTTGCATTTGGTCCAATAGCATTTGCTGTATATATCTGGGTGCTCTGATGTTGGGTGCATATATATTTATGATTGTTATGTCTTGTTGATGGATAGATCCCATCATTATATAGTGGCATTCTTTGTGTCTTTTTATAGGTTTTGGCTTAAAGTCTATTTTATCTGATATAACAATTGCTACTCCCATATTTGATTTCCATTTGCATGGTGTATCTTTTTCTATCACTTCACTCTTAGTCTGTGTGTGTCTTTACAGGTGAGATAAGTCTCTTGTAGACAGTATATAGTTGGATCTAGCTTTTTAATCAAATCATCCAGTCTGTCTTTTGAGTGGGAAATTTAATCCATTTACATTTAGGGTTGTTACTGAAAGGTATTTTCTTACTCCTGGCATTTTATCAATTTTCATTTGTATGTTTTAAATATCTTTTGTTTCTCTTTTTCCCTTGTGTTGTCTTCAGTGTTTGTTGGGTTTTGGAGGTGGTAAGATACAGTTTCTTTCTCTTTCTCATTTGCATTTTTGTTCTGCCAGTGGGTTTTGTTCTTTGTGTACTTTTGGTAGTGATTATCATTTCTTGGATTCCAGATGCAGGACTTCCTTGAGAGTTTTTTGTAGGCCTGGTATTGTGGTGGTGAACTCTCACAGTTTTTGTCTGTCTCTGAAATACACTCTTTCTTCTTCATTTCTGAAGGATGGCCTTACTGGGTATAGTATTCTTGGCTGGCAGTTCTTTTTCTTATAGTATTTTGAATGTATCATATCTTGGCAAGAACCTTTTTGTGTTGAACTGTTTTGGGATCTTTGAACCTCATGAATCTGAAGGCCCATGTCTTTCCCTATAGCTGGGAAATTTTCCACTATTATTTTTTTGGATATGTTCTCAATGCCTTTTTCTTTCTCATCCCTTTCAGGAACACTAGTGATTTAGATGTTTGTGCACTTAAGGTTGTCTGCTGTCTCTCTTAGATGTTTTTCATTTCTTTTAATTATTTTGTCTTTTTTTTGTCCACCTGAGTAATTTCAAAGAGACTTTCTTCAAGATCAGAAATTCTTTCTTCTGCTTGGTCTAGCCTGCTCTTTAAGCTCACAGTTGTGTTTTTGTTTTGTTGAATGACTCCTTCAGTTCTGCGAGTTCTGCTACATTCTTTTTTAAGGTATTAATCTCTTTGTAAATTTCTTTCTTCATATCTTGGAGAGTTTTGCTCAGTTCATTGTTTTGTCTAACTGTGTCTTTTTGTATCATATTGAGTTTCCTTAAGATTTTTACTCGGCATTCCTGTACAGTAATTTCAAGGGTTTCCTGTTCTATGGGATCTGGTACTTGAGAGTTATCGTATTCCTTTGGTGGCATCATATTTTCTTTCTCTCTCTCTTTTTAAAAATTTATTGTACCTCTATGTTGATGTCTTCTCATCTTGTGGAGCAATTGCTTCTTCTATTACTCTCCTTTCCCAGAGTCTGCTGGGTGACTCTGTTTGTGCCAGTGCAGTCAGTTGGTCAGTGGTCTGTCTGCTCAGTGTCTCTGGCTGCTGTGGCTGCTGCTGTGGTATTAGTCCACCCTTTTGGCAGTGCTGGCCGTGGCAGTGGCTTTGGTGGCTCCAGCAGCAGCAGCTGCTTGCACGTCAGTATTGTCTACCTGGAGGTGCAGGTGGTGGTGGTGACTGCAGCAGTGATGGTTGCAGCAGCCGCCTGCTTGGCGGCAGTGTCCACAGAGGTGGCCCATGCAGCAGCTGTGTCATTAGTGGTTGTGGGTTTATTTTGTGGTGGCAGTAGTGGCATTGGTGACTGCAACTGCCTTTGTCTGCATTGTGTGCAGTGATAACAGTGCCTTTGTGGGAGTGGAGCAGTACCAGCAGGTGCAATTACCTTGCTCATGTCTGTAGTGTCCACAGTGGCAGTGGGATTTTGTTGTGGCAGCAGCAGCGGCACCAGTGTATGCAGCTGCCTCCCTCACGTCTTCAGTGTCTGCAGTGGAAATGGGGTTACCTCGTGGGGGCAGTGGTGTGTGCGGCCACAACAGCTTCCATCACCTGCAGTAGCCTCCATCATGTCTGAAGTGTCTGCGGCGACAGCAGAATTTCCTCATGGGGGCAGCACTGGCATCGGTGGCTACAACCACCTTCCTTGCGTCTGCAGTGTCCTTGGCGGAGTTATCTTGTGGTAGCAGCAGTGGCAGTGGTGGTTGCTGCCTCCTCCCTTGTGTCTGTGGCATCTATGGCTGCAGTGATGGGCAACCTGCAAGACTGCTGCTCTGCAGGGATCTGCTCTGTGGTGCGTGACAGATCTGGGACTGGACAGTGGCTCTGGCGACTGTGGCATTGGTGGCAGTGGGCCCGTTTTGATCCTCTTCTGCAGGAGACACCCTGGGCATCTCTAGTCTGCCATCTTCCTGGAAGTCTCTAGTAATCACTTCATTATTAACCAGAAGAAACAATTTAGAATAATAGGTTAGCTTTTGCTTCTAGGTTGTTTTTCTGTTGAGATAATAAATGTCATACTCGAGGGTGTTGTGTTGAACTTCTGATTCCTGTCTCTCTAGAGGGCACTATAGGACTCTAGAAAAATCTATTGTGGTATAAATGAAACCTAAAACATAAGTTTTGTCATAATAGGAGATGATGCATAATTTAAATTTTTAAATATGCTGAAGTTGCCAACATTTAGAAGCCCACTAATAGATTTACATATTTAGTCTCATTTTGTGAGGCTCATATTTGTGACTCCAGTGATGTATTCCCCTACTACTGTATTTCTGAAGCAAAATGGTCACTTTTCCCATCCATTCTTATTAATGTTTTAATACAGAACAAAAATGGTAGTTAGCAAATTGTATATTTCTGTCAAACTTAAAAACCCAAGTAGGGAGATGTGTTAGGCTTATTTTCTTATTTTTAAGAAAACTGTTACCATGTTAGATTGAAGCCTTATGATGAATCATCTTGGTGGTCTAATATTTCTGGTGCTCAGGAAAATCTTGAAAGCTCATTGGCCTGGTGAACACTCAGGAGGTGGGGTCCTTGAAGCCTGGCATGGCTGGTGACAGGTTCCCCTGAGGGACCTGGAAAGGTGAAAGTTGAAGTCAAGGGTCAAAAATATAGAGAGTACATGTATCAGGCATGTGGCAGGGGGTGGAGAAACACATCTGGGACCAGGCTGCCTCAGGCCAAAGCCCAGCTGCACTACAGATTAGCTGTGTGACCTTGGCAACTCGCTGCCTCTGCTTGCACCTGTGGGCTCCCAGTCCTGTAGAAAGAACACTGCTAACCTCAGACAAGAGGGTAGCCCCTGTGGAGAGGCTTTTTTCCCTTTAGGCAAGTTCCTGTCTCAGAAAGGTACTGTCAAGACATTTAGTCCCTAGAGAGTCTGCCTCTCTCTTCCAGGTTTAAAAGGCATATTAGGGCCGGCCCGGTGGCGCACTGCTACAGTGTCCTACAGAACGTGTTAGAGAAAAGCTTTGCTAAGTGAAAGTGTGTTTTTCAGTTCCTAAAATCTAGAAGGAAATATGTGTAGAAACATCTGCTTCTTAACACATCACCCCTTTGTCCCTTTTATAAATGTTCATGCAGCTTCCTGGTGATTCTTTGTTTCAACACAAAAATTGTTGAAGGCTGAGAAATGCTTGAAAAACTAAAATCTGTTAAATACTGTCGTGGTTCATTAATGCATCTCCCGTGGTCTCATGAGTTTTCTCTGTAAAAGGGAACTAGCACAAGAATAGTGAAGGATTTTGAAGAGAAAAAGAGGACTAAGTAATTTGCTGCTTGGGAGCGCTCCCGCCGAGGGTTCGGATCCCACATTCAGACCGTTCCCGCTCACTGGCTGAGCGAGGTGCGGGCGCAACACCGAGGGTTGCGATCCCGTTGCCGGTCCCGGTCTGGTACGGGCGCGACACTGAGGGTTGCGATCCGTTGCCGGTCATAAAAAAAAACAAAAAAAAAAAAAAAAAGAAACCAGAAAGAAAATAGAAAGCACCTACAGAGGAACCAAGGTTGACAATGAGAGCACAATTCTCCACGGAAGAAACAGTACCCTAAAGACAAAGGTACAGCACATTCAAAAATGAAACATCATTCAAGAATTAAAGCGAAAATAACGATATTTTAGGGAGACATTTCCCACTTATTGACAGAACTATCGAGGAATAAGAGATGTACTTAAGAAAAGTGAAGTCAGAGGGAAGATGTAATGTGTTAGCAGCTTTGATAAGCAAAGGAATTGTTACACACATAAACACTAACTGGATAAAAATAATAGTATGTATGAAACAAATTTATAGCTATAAAACAAGCAGATGTAAGGAAAATACGCACTTATTCAGCCAGAATATTGTTTAACCGTAGACTTTAAAAAATCAGCCAAGATTCTGCAGCTACACAAGTCCTGCCCTAAGGGAAACCTCCATCGCCACTGCAGCTTGGCATCAGTAACTTTCCGTAATGAATGCCAGAATTCAACCAATTTGCCTCTGCAGAGAAAGAAATGGTTCCATCATGCTTGCCAGAATGTTGTGTCCCATTTCTAGTTGGTAGAACTGCCATCTCATCTGCCCACTTCCAAAGTCAAATTTCATTCATAGATACATGCTTGGCAGAATCTAGATTTCATGTATTCTAGCTGCTAGGGAGTCTGACTTCTATTTTACAAAGGTATAACTTACAAAGTGGGAAATTGCCTAAGCATACAAACTTCCAAAAGTTGCTGGCCAGAAAAAACATGAATGGTCCTATAATACAGCGCATACCTACCTCTCATCAACATGCACCTTTGTCCCATATGTAATGTTCAAAAATAAAAATAAAAATAATGTATTCCCAACTGACATGTGAAATCGTTTCTTCTTTAAAACAAAATACCCCAACCCTCTGCTCTCATGTATCTCATTACTCACAGTGTTCTCCAATTTCAGGATCTCTGAGTATATTAGTTTGCTATTGTTGCATAGCAAATCACCCACAAAACTTAGTGGCTTAAAACCAAACATTTATTATCTCACAATTTCGGGTATCAGAAATCTAGACACAGCTTAGATGAAAACTTTTGATTCAAGATTCCTCATGAAGTTGCAGTCATGCTGTCCGCTGGGGCTGTAGTCTCATCTCAGGACATTTACTAGAGTGAGCCAGTGAGCATCATGTAATATGATGGAAATACTGTCATTGTAATAAAACATTGTCTTCAAATTAACAGCTCAAGCTGTGAAAACAAATGTAAGAGCTCAGCCTTCACGGCAGTAGGAGGTGATTATCCTGTGAACTATGTTCTAGTCTGATAGAACTCTCTTTTATGGAAATACAATAGCTTTGTGATCTGAAAGATCATTCCAATTCCCTCCTTTGTTTTTTTAGAAAGAATTCATCATGCTGGCACACAGATCCCTTTTCTCACCCAAAATTCCAGGATTCCTGTGGCTGCCTGGTATGTTTCTGCAGTATTTTGGATCTTTTTAAGTCTAAACTTCAAGTGACAGAAGTAGTTTACTCCATCTATAAAATCTTCATTTTTGTTAATTAACTCTCTATGACTTTTTGGTCTACTTGATTACTTGTTTCTGGGAAAAATTTTGTCACATGAAGTGTGAGCATTTTTATAGCATAGATGTTACAAAGATTTGACAGTGTTTCTGTTATTCGTTACTTAGTGCCCTTGGTCATTAACATCCCTAATGGCGTTCTAAGCAAATGAATGTTCAGTTAATGACGAGGAAGCTAGAATTGCCCTCTGGAGGGAAACCACCAAATTTCAAGGCATGATGACCTCAAGAATTGTTTTATATTTTTATTTGAGTTCTGAGAGCTAAGCTAAGATACCAGTTAGCCCTCCTAACTGTGATTGATTCATAGGAAAACACCTGGAACTAGGTATTCTGCTAGTGAAGCCAGGGCCGTAGCTATCTAACCTTGAAGGAGAACAAATTGAAATTTATTTGAAAAACTGGCTGGAATTTGTCTCAAAGGAAATATCTAAAGCTAATTAATGAAAGGCACAAACCTGGTAGCCACAATCCACAAGCTAATATAGCAATCCTAATTCACAGGACAAAAGGAAAAGAAAAAATTGTAAGTTAATTGAGGATCTGTAAAGGAAACGGCCACATGGAGAATATGTTCACTGACGGGGCCCCTCTGTTTGGGAGGCATTACTCTCAATGGTTTAGTGACTTTGGACAGTTTGCTGTTGGAGGACCTGGTCTGCTTTCTTCTCTTAGATAAAATGTATTAATGTAAGATCTAATAATGGCAGAGAACCCATAGTGGACACTCAGAGTGATGGCTGACCTGAGAGAACTGAAGGAATTCTCTGTTTCCCTTTTGGCTTCAGTGGTCAATAAACTCGGCTATATTTGTTGCTTTTTTTCCAGGGACCAGCAATCTTTTCCTCAGGTTTTTTTTTCTACACAATTATTTGTTTTTTTTCTCTGTCTTATATCTTCCATTGATTCATAAAACCTCTAATTTTTCACTCCACGCTCTTTTCCTCTAGCCTTGCTTTAATTATTCTGTTATACCAGAAGCTTTTATTAGCAGCTTCCTAAGGTCTATTGGGATTAGATTGGGTGTCGATGATAAAAAGGATGAGTGGATAAGTATCAGAATGGTTGATGTCTGTGTTCCTAAATTCACTCCAACCCACATGAACTGTAAGATTTTGGAAATAAGTGTGTAAGAAAAAAAGGCTTCACATGAAAAATGTCCACAGCCAATTAACTTTCAGAAACGCTAGATAGTGTTAAACAGGTCTTTTGCTACAGCTCTTCTAAAATGCTATCATATGGGAATGCATATGTGAATTGACACAGGGTTGAAAAGATACAGCAACTTTTGAAAATTATTTGGCTAAAGAATCCCTCTTTTTTGTGACATCCATGTTCTTCTGGATGCACTTTGAGGAATGCTGGTTTACCCATGAGAAATCAGAGGACCTCAGGAGAGAGGCAGTTGAGGTAAAATCAATAAGAGTTGCACAGAATGGATGTTGCTGTCAGGACTGGCTGGAAGGAGATGCACACAAAGTTGTGTGGAAGAAAGCCCAGACCCAAGGCCAGTTCTGTGGGCTTTCTTAAGTGTGTAGAGCCCAGCAAACTGTGTTTTGTCAGTAAGCAACATATTTCTCTCCCATTAAATTCATATGTGCTGTGTGGCAGACCTGGGTCTGCAGGGATATGTCTATTTCCTCACATATTTTTAAAAATAAATACACCATGGCTTTCTCCAGAACTACAAAAATAAAATTTCAAGGTTAGTTGTACTTCTGAGGGCCAAGACATTATTTGGAAGAGAAACCATTGGAGAAGGCTCCAGAGGTGGTGGAGATTGAGCTAGCTCTGAAGAACAAGCAGAGATTTTTAGGGCCTGAGCTCTCCTGGATAATAGCAAGAAAAACTGGTAATCAGGAATGAGTGTGGCTTTATACAAAATGAGTGGAGAATACAGTTGTTTCCTGTGGCTGCTGTTACAAATTGCCACACATTAGATGGCTTAAAAATAACATGAATTTATTCTTTCACAGTTCTGGAGCCCAGAGTCTGAAATCAGTATCACTGGGATGAAGTCAAGGTGCTCCTTCCCAAGGCTCTGGAGGCAAATCTGTTCCATGCCTCCTCTGGCTCCTGTTGGCTCCAGGCATTTGTTGGCTTGTGGCCACTTCACTCTAATCTCTGCCTCCGTGGTCACACTCCTCTCTGTCTGATCTCCCTCTCCTGCTCTCTGAGAAGGATACATGTGATGACATTAGGGCTCACCCTGACAATCTGGGATAATCTTCCCATCTCCAGATTCCTAACTTAATAACATTTACAAAGCCTTTGCCATATAAGGTAGCATCGACAGATTCCAGAGACCAGGACCTGATATCTTTGGGGGTCATTATTCAGCTCACTACAGAGGGTGGTGCATTTGGGGAGAACTGAACAGAGAAGGGTTAGAAAAAGCGACAGAGTATGGACATTTTCTAGTGGACTTGAATTCTTGATAAGAATTTGAATTTTTCAGCAAGGGAGTCATCTAAACAAAAACAGCATTTTAGAAATATCTTGATACTTAGAAGTATCTTGATACAGGGTAAGGTGGATTGTAGAGAAAAAAGTATCAGGGGCACTTTAGAAGTTGTTATGTTAATCTGTGAGTGAGATAATTGAGTTTGGCTGAATTACTTATTTAAATTAACAGGTAGAAATTTTATGTATTTGTGGTATACAAATGAAGTTTTGATGTATACCTCACAAACTTATTTTTTTGTAGTGAGAACACTTAGAATCTATTCTATTATCAATTTTCAAGTACATGATCCATTGTTATTAACTGTAGTCACTGTGTCACACAGTAGTTCCTCCTAACCGAAACTTTGTGTCTTGGAACCAACATCTTTCCATTTCCTCCCCCCACCCTGTTCCTGCCTCTGACAACCATCATTTTAGTCTCTCTTTCTGTGAGTTCGACTTTTTCAGTGTTCACATATAAGTGAGAGTTTGGCTGAACTATAATTACAACAATTATTCTTTTTAGTGTCTTTCCCTAATTCTTTCTTTCTATTGAGAACCTAAATGTATGTGTGTATCCAAACCTAACTGCAAACCCGTGCATTAGGCAAGGCTGTTCTTGTTTCCGTTTTATAAATGAAAAAACAAGCTTTAAAGCTGAAATGACATGTTCAGAGATACAGTCATGTCCTATTTTAACATGTTATCTTTTCTAAATTGTTCTGAGAAATGGAAACAAATCACTGTGCAGGGGACATCCGTGTGGGTGGGCCATTTCCTACCTTGGTTTGTGATTCTTTCATGATTCCAAGCTGGTGCTGAGACTCCAGAGAGTCGCTGGAGCAGAGCTGCTTGATTTCTGCTTGTGACACTTAGGAAGGAAGCACATGCCTTTGAGTTCTCCTGCTTGTCTTCCTCTCACTAGTTGCTTGACTCTCTTTCATGTTCATCAAGGGCAAGATCACTGCAGTAAAAACATTTTTCTCTTTTGAGTCCTTAAAAATCTGCCCACACTTACATGCAGAAAAGGATTTGAAGTTCTCAGATATAATTGACTGCAAAGGTCTCAGTGGAATTCTGACATAATTTTCAAATGCAGGTGACCCTCCAAGAGATTTTAGAAATCAGAACATATAAAAGGCATTAGATAATTTATTAAAAATTGAAAACTAGAAAGAGTCACATTTAGTTTAAAATAATGGCAGTAAATCTGTTTGTAGATTATAGCTGAGTTTCTACTTTACCTCTTTGAAAACTATTACAGAAGTGTCCAGGTGGAAGTNGGTCACGAAAAAAGACAAAAAAAGGAAAAAAAAAAAAAAAAGGCATATTAGATTACTCCTTGCCTGCAACAAAGAGACCTATTTAATCCAGCATTTGCAAATCTTAAGGACCAAGTGACCATGTTTAAGACGTATTTATTCTGGAACAGCATCGCTGCAATGGTATTCTACAGAACGTGCTAGAGAAAAGCTTTGCTAAGTGAAAGTGTGTTTTTCAGTTCCTAAAATCTAGAAGGAAATATACGTAGAAACATCTGCTTCTTAACACATCACCCCTCTGTCCCTTTTATAAATGTTCATGCAGCTTCCTGGTGATTCTTCGTTTCAACACAAAAATTGTTGAAGGCTGAGAGATGCTTGAAAAACTAAAATCTGTTAAATACTGTCGTGGTTCATTAATGCATCTCCTGTGGTCTCATGAGTTTTCTCTATAAAAGGGAACTAGCACAAGAATAGTGAAGGATTTTGAAGAGAAAAAGAGGACTAAGTAATTCCTCTTGAAGTAATTCATTAAATTATAAATACTTGCTAACTTTCATCTAAGGCATGAATCTGAAGCAAGAAGGGCCTGCTGTGTTTAAGCATAAACCAAGTGATTTTTTCAAAAAATAATTATCGTATACAATACTCTGATTAAATTCACAACTTCCTTGAATATTACTTCCATGTGAACTTTTAGGTCTCACACTGGAGTTCCCAGAACGCAGTCAGCCAAGAGAGTAGCACTGGGTAAGCATTTAAATTACTTTTGATGTTTCAGAAGTTATGTGGGAGTTGTACTTTGCTTACCTGGTTAATAGAGATGGCAAGTTTCTTTTCACTGGACTGCAGTGATTTCAACTTGGTGTTGTAATGCTGGTCATCTCATATAGGCAAGGGCAGGCTCCTGCTGGGAGCTCAGCAGACCCTTCCTTCCTCAGTGTGATCTCTGAGCAGCTGTTTGACCTCTCAGGATCTTCACCTACATTCTTCTAAAAAGCAGGACTAGTAAGGATAGTGATAAAAATATCTAGTTGGTGTCTGTAGTGCAGTAAATGTTAATTTCTTCCCTTTTTTCCAATTATTGAGTAATTAAGAATAATTATCATTACTAAAGCAAATTTTGATTTACAAATGCTAGTAAAAATTGTTATAGTGTAGGATTCACAAGGAAGAAAAAAAGAAAGCTAAGGAAACTCGGGAATACAAAAGGTTTTTCTCTGCTGCAAGTGGTTTTCATACTGTTTCTGTTGCATAACCTTTCTTCAAAATGGAAATTTAATAATTTTTTCTTTAAATGGTGATTAAATTATTGTGTGATGCCATGAAAAGCAATTTGCAGCTTGCTGTGTTTATTCATTGCTTCTTGGTACCTGATTATGAGAGTGGGAGAGTTAGAATTCACCACAAGCCCAGCCTTCCCCCTCTGTGCAAGTTCCATGGAGCCCTGGCAGGACATTTACTTAGGACATTTAATAGAGTAAGCCAGTGAGCATCATGTAATATGATGGAAATACTGTCATTGTAATAAAACATTGTCATCAGATTAACAGCTCAAGCTGTGAAAACAAATGTAAGAGCTTTGCCTTCGTGGCAGTAGGAGGTGATTATCCTGTGAATTATGTTCTAGTCTGATAGAACTCTCTTTTATGGAAATACAATAGCTTTGTGATCTGAAAGATCATTCCAATTCCCTTCTTTGTTTTTTAGAAAGAATTCATTATGATGGCAAACAGATCCCTTTTCTCACCCAAAATTCCAGGATTCGTGTGGCTGCCTGGTATGTTTCTGCAGTATTTTGATCTTTTTAAGTCTAAACTTCAAGTGACAGAAGGAGTTTACTCCTATAAAATCTTCATTTTTGTTAACCAAGTCTCTATGACTTTTTGGTCTACTTGATTACTTGTTTCTGGGAAAAATTTTGTCACATGAAGTGTGAGCATTTTCATAGCATAGATGTTACAAAGACTTGACAGTGTTTCTGTTATTCGTTACTTAATCCCCTTGATCATTAACATCCCTAATGGCGTTCCTAAGCAAATGAATCTTCAGTTAATGACGAGGAAGCTAGAATTGCCCTCTGGAGGGAAACCTCCAAATTTCAAGGCAGAATGACCTCAAGAATTGTTTTATATTTTTATTTAAGTTCTGAGAGCTAAGCCAAGATGCCAGTTAGCCCTCCTAACTGTTATTGATTCATAGGAAAACACCTGGAAGTAGGTATTCTGCTAGTAAAGCCAGGGCTGTAGCTATCTAACCTTGAAGGAGAACAAATTGAAATTTATTTGAAAAACTGGTTGGAATTTGTCTCAAAGGAAATATCTAAAGCTTATTAATGAAAGGCACAAACCTGGTAGCCACAATCCACAAGCTAATGTAGCAATCCTAATTCACAGGACAAAAGGAAAAGAAAAAATTGTGAGTTAATTGAGGATCTGTAAAGGAAATGGCCACATGGAGAGTATGTTCACTGATGGGGCCCCTCTGTTTGGGAGGCATTACTCTCAATGGTTTAGTGACTTCGGACAGTTTGCTGTTGGAGGACCTGGTCTACTTTCTTCTCTTAGATAAAATGTATTAATGTAAGAGAGAATAATGGCAGAGAACCCATAGTGGACACTCAGAGTGATGGCTGACCTGAGAGATCTGAAGGAATTCTCTGTTTTCCTTTTGGCTTCAGTGGTCAATAAACTCGGCTATATTTGTTGCTTTTTTTCCAGGGACCAGCAATCTTTTGCTCAGGTTTTTTTTCTACACAGTTATTTGTTTTTTTTTGTCTGTCTTATATCTTCCATTGATTCATAAAACCTCTAATTTTTCACTCCACGCTCTTTTCCTCTAGCCTTGCTTTAATTATTCTGTTATTCCAGAAGCTTTTATTAGCAGCTTCCCAAGGTCTATTGGGATTAGATTGGGTGTCGATGATAAAAAGGATGAGTGAATAAGTATCAGAATGGTTGATGTCTGTGTTCCTAAATTCACTACAACCCACATGAACTGTAAGATTTCAGAAATATGTGTGTAAGAGGAAAAGGCTTCACATGAAAAATGTTCACAGCCAATTAACTTTCAGAAATGTTGGATAGAGCAGTATTAAACAGGTCTTTTGCTACAGCTCTTCTAAAATGCTATCATATGGGAATGCATACGTGAATTGACACAGGGTGGAAAAGATACAGCAACTTTTGCAAATTATTTGGCTAAGGAATCCCTCTTCTTTGTGACATCCATGTTCTTCTGGATGCACTTTGAGGAATGCTGATTTACCCATGAGAAATCAGAGGACCTCAGGAGAGAGGCAGTTGAGGTAGAATCAATAAGAGTTGTACAGAATGGATGTTGCTGTCAGGACTGTCTGGAAGGAGATGCACACAAAGTTGTGTGGAAGAAAGCCCAGACCCAAGGCCAGTTCTGTGGGCTTTTTTGAGTGTGTTGAGCCTAGCAAACTGTGTTTTGTCAGTAAGCAACATATTTCTCTCCCATTAAATTCATATGTGCTTTTCGGCAGACCTGGGTCTGCAGGGATATGTCTGTTTTCTCACATATTTTAAAAAATAAATACACCATGGCCTTCTCCAAAACTACAAAAATAAAATTTCAAGGTTAGTTGTACTTCTGAGGGCCAAGACATTATTTGGAAGAGACACTGATGGAGAAGGCTCCAGAGGTGGTGGAAATTGAGCTATCTCTGAAGAACAAGCCGGCATTTTTAGGGCCTGAGCTCTCCTAGATAATAGCAAGAAAACCTGGTAATCAGGAATGAGTGTGGCTTTATACAAAATGAGTGGAGAATATAGTTGTTTCCTGTGGCTGCTATTACAAATTGCCACTCATTAGATGGCTTAAAAATAACATGAATTTGTTCTGTCACAGTTCTGGAACCCAGAGTCTGAAATCAGTATCACTGGGATGAAGTCAAGCTGCTCCTTCCCAAGGCTCTGGAGGAAAATCTGTTCCATGCTTCCTCTGGCTCCTGTTGGCTCCAGGCATTTGTTGGCTTGTGGCCACTTCACTCTAATCTCTGCCTCCGTGGTCACACTCCTCTCTGTCTGATCTCCCTTTACTGCTCTCTGAGAAGGATACATGTGATGACATTAGGGCTCACCCTGACAATCTGGGATAATCTTCCCATCTCCAGATTCCTAACTTAATAACATTTACAAAGCCTTTGCCATATAAGGTAGCATCGACAGATTCCAGAGACCAGGACCTGATATCTTTGGGGGTCATTATTCAGCTCACTACAGAGGGTGGTGCATTTGAGGAGAACTGAACAGAGAAGGGTTAGAAAAAGAGACTGAGTACAGACATTTTCTAGTGGACTTGAATTCTTGATAAGAATTTGAATTTTTCAGCAAGGGAGTCATCTAAACAAAAACAGCAGTTTAGAAAGATGTATCTTGATACAGGGTAAGGTGGATTGTAGAGAAAAAAGTATCAGGGGCACTTTAGAAGTTGTTATGTTAATCTGTGAGTGAGATAATTGAGTTTGGCTGAATTATTTATTTAAATTAACAGGTAGAAATTTTATGTGTTTGTGGTATACAAATGAAATTTTGATATATACCTTACAAACTTATTTTTTTGTAGTGAGAACACTTAGAATCTATTCTATTATCAATTTTCAAATACATGATCCATTGTTATTAACTGTAGTCACTGTGTCACACAGTAGTTCCTCCTAACTGAAACTTTGTGTCCTGGGACCAACATCTTTCCTTTTCCTCCTCCACCCTGTTCCTGCCTCTGACAACCATCATTTTACTCTCTCTTTCTGTGAGTTCGACTTTTTCAGTGTTCACATATAAGTCAGAGTTTGGCTGAACTATAATTACAACAATTATTCTTTCTAGTGTCTTTCCCTAATTCTTTCTTTCTATTTTTATTTTTTTTTCCTTTTTGTCTTTTTTCGTGTCTGGCAACGTACCGTAGCCCTCAGTGTTGCGCCCGTACCGGACCGGGACCGGCAACGGGATCGCAACCCTCGGTGCGACATCTGTGTGGGTGGGCCACCTCCTACCTTGGTTTGTGATTCTTTCATGATTCCAAGCTGGTGCTGAGACTCCAGAGAGTCGCTGGAGCAAAGCTGCTTGATTTCTGCTTGTGACACTTAGGAAGGAAGCACATGCCTTTGAGTTCTCCTGCTTGTCTTCCTCTCACTAGTTGCTTCTGACTCTCTTTCATGTTCATCAAAGGCAAGATCACTGCAGTAAAAACGTTTTTCTCTTTTGAGTCCTTAAAAATCTGCCCACACTTACATGCAGAAAAGGATTTGAAGTTCTCAGATATAATTGACTGCAAAGGTCTCAGTGGAATTCTGACATAATTTTCCAATGCAGGTGACCCTCCAAGAGATTTTAGAAATCAGAACATATAAAAGGCATTAGATAATTTATTAAAAATTGAAAGCTAGAAAGAGTCACATTTAATTTAAAGTAATGGCAGTAAATCTGTTTGTAGGTTATAGCTGAGTTTCTACTTTACCTCTTTGAAAACTATTACAGAAGTGTCCAGGTGGAAGTGCCAGGGCTCCCTACCTGACCAACCGCCTGGGCCACACGCTGCTCAATCTCTCGGGCTTCGACGTGGAGGAGTACTTGCTGGTGCCTTCTGAAAGACCAAGGTGTGCCCGTAACACTTGCTGGGTCCATGGTCTTTGAAGTACTTTGGAAAATCTATTGTTTCAAATGCTAATGTTCTTAAAAACTTAGAAAGTCTAATATTAACCTTGGTGCTCATAAAAATTCCAAAGAAATGCTGCTGGCCTTAATGAGGTTCCTGTCTGCTTTTTCATTGTTGTAAGCATTGGGGGAAATCATATCAATTGAGATTCTGTCAGTGGTAGAAGCAGGAAAGCCAGAAGCGGTTTTACTGCTGCAGAGAACACAGGATAGGAGTGAGCAGCATAATGAAGTAATAGGCTCTTTTTAGAATTCCCTTGTCTGTGCAACGTCCAGTATGGGAACCCAGGTTCAAGTGGTGTCTTAAATTTCCTCTTAGGTGATTTTGGGGAAAGCTTTTGTTTTGTGCTGAATTTCCTTGAGCCTAAGGGAGCGAGTCCAGATGAGGGGGATAGGAATGGATACTTCTCATCACTATTCATCATACCATCAAATTCTCTAAATCCCGCAAGTGCGTTACATTGCTTCACATATGAAGGCATCCCATAGGCCGCCCATGTTGCCTGGGTCACCCCACCACCCATCACTGTCCCCTTTTATCTTTGCCTTTCCACCATGCCATCATCCTCCCTGGACATCAGCTCTCCTGCCCCAGGGTGGTTTCCCTGCCTCTGTCTGCTTTCCCACCCCTTAATGTCTTTAAACATTTTCTAGAAGCTCTGGTTTTCTTCTCTAACACTGATAGTTGTTAGCTTTTTGAAGGTGGGGGGAGGTTGTGTGCCCAGAACTTGAAATAGTATCTGGCACATGACAGATGCTCAGTCAATATCTGCTGAATGAATGAATTCAATTGAAGCAGGTGGGAATGTATCTTTTTTCCTTTACCTCAATTTTTGCTGAGTGTAGGGACACTGTGGGAGAAGATGGTTCTTTACTCTCCTTTTATCCAGAGAATGGGAAATAAAGTTCTTTGTTGTTGTTGCTGTTTGTTTTATTTTTTGTTTTTGGCAGGTGGCCAGTATGGGGAACAAAGTTTAATACATGCCTTTCTTTCGTTTTCTTTATTTTTTGGTGGTTGGCAGGTATGGGGATCTGAACCCTCGACTTTGGTGTTATAGCACTGTGCTCTAACCAGTTGAGATAACCAGCCAGCCTATACCTTTTTTTCTAATGTCAACTGTTTTTGGAAGCTTAATAGGTGGCAGATACTACATAGTCTATGGACATATGTAGGTAAAATATATAGTTTCTAACCTAGAAAAAAGTCACAGAACAGCATAAAACAATACTAGCAAATAGATGATTAAAAACCAATCATGGTAACTGGTACAATGGATGGAAATGTAGAGTGTTTTGACAGCCCCCCAAAAGGGAGCCTCTAATCCAATTGAACTATTCTAGAGTCATCCTGGACCAGGCAAGATTTGAATGGAAGATTAAGAAAGTAACAAGTAGGGAAGACAAACCAGGGTAGCTCAAAAGATCACGACAGACTAAGTAAATCCGAATAGTGGATTTGTAGGAAAATGACCATTAACTGAAATAATGAGAGTGCTAATGATCACGGCTAAATCCTTCACACAGCCTGTATTTCCTAACGCGGTGGTAAGTTCTTACAAGAACACTTTCTTTCTTTCTTTTTTTTTAAATTTAATTTAATTTCATTTTGTCGATACACAATGTGGTTGATTATTGTGGCCCATTACCGAAACCTCCCACCCTCCCACCCCCCCAACAGTCTCATTTCTGTTAGTTTGTCATATCAACTTCAAGGAATTGCGATGGTTGTGTCTTCTTCCCTCCCCCCGCAGGTTATTTGTGTATTTGTTTATTTATTTTTAGCTCCCACAAATAAGTGAGAACATGTGATATTTCTCTTTCTGTGCCTGACTTGTTTCACTTAATATAATTCTCGCAAGGTCCATCCATGTTGTTGCAAATGGCAGTATTTCATTCGTTTTTATAGCTGAGTAGTATTCCAT
>NW_007739875.1:41622-45652 GCF_000696425.1 Galeopterus variegatus
GTTGTCTTTTAAATCTGTTAATTGTTTCTTTTGCTGTGCAGAGCTTTTTAGTTTGATATAATCCCATTTGTTTATTTTTCCATTTGGTGCCTGTGCCTTTGGGGTCATATTCATGAAGTCTGTGCCCAGTCCTACTTCCTGAAGTGTTTCTCCTATGTTTTCTTTAAGAATTTTTATTGCTTGAGGCTGTATATTTAATTCTTTAATCCATTTTTAGTTGATTTTAGTATATAGTGAGAGGTATGGGTCTAGTGTCATTCTCCTGCATATGGATATCCAGTTATCCCAGCACCATTTGCTGAAGAGGCAGTCTCTTCCCCAGTGTATAGGCTTGGTGCCTTTGTCAAAGATCAGATGGCTGTAAGTGTGTGGGTTGATTTCTGTATTCTCTATTCCATTTCATTGATCAGTGTGTCTGTTTTTATGCCAGTACCATATGGTTTGGGTTATTATAGCTTTGTAGTATAGTTTAAAGTCAGGTAGTGTTATGCCTCCAGCTTTATTTTTTTTGCTTAAAATTGCTTTGGCTATGCATGGTTTTTTGTTATTCCATATAAATGTCTGAATAGTTTTTTCCATTTCTGAGAAAAATGTCATTGGAATTTTGATGGTGATTGCATTGAATTTGTATATCACTTTGGATATTATGGACATTTTCACAATGTTGATTCTTCCAAGCCAAGAGAATGGGATATCTTTTTACCTTCTTGTGTCCTCTTTAATTTCTTTCAGAATTGGTTTTTTATTCTCATTATAGAGATTTTTCACATCCTTGGTTAACTGTATTCCTAACTATTTTATTTTTATGGTGGCTATTGTGAATGTGTAAGCTTTCTTGATTTCTTTTTCTGCATGTTCACTATTGGTGAATAGAAATGCTCCTGATTTGATTTTTTGTGTTGAGTTTGTATCCTGCAACTTTACTGAAATCATTTATCAACTCCAAGAGTTTTTTTGCAGAGGCTTTAGGCTGTTTGATATATAGGATCATGTCATCTGCAAATAGGGACAGTTTGACTTCATCTTTTCCAATCTGGATGGCCTTTATTTCCTTCTCTTCTCTGATTGCTCTGGCTTGTACTTCCAACACTATGTTGAATAGGAGTGGTGAGAGTGGGCATCCTTGTCTAGTTCCCGTTTTTAAAGGAAAAGCTTTCTGCTTTTCCCCATTCAAGATAATATTGGCAGTGGGTTTATCATATATGGCTTTAATTATGTTGAGATACTTTACATCTATACCTAACTTATAGAGAATCTTTATCATGAATGAGTGTTGAATATTATCAAATGCTTTTTCAGCGTCTATAGAGATGATCATATGGCCCTTGTGATTGATTTTATTGATAGGGTGTATCACATTTACCGATTTGCATATGTTGAACCAACCTTGCATCCCTGGGATGAATCCCACTTGATCGTGGTGTATAATTTTGCATATGTGTTGCTGTATTCTGTTAGCTAGTATTTTATTGATGATTTTTGCCTCTATATTTATCAAGGATATTGGCCTGTAGTTTTCTTTTTTAGTTGTATCTTTACCTGGTTTTGTTATAAGGGTGATGTTTGCTTCATAGAATGAGTTTGGGAGAATGTCCTCTGTTTCAATCTTTTGGAATAGTTTGTAGAGAATTGGTGTCAATTCCTTTTTGAATGTTTGGTAGAATTCTGCTGTGAATACATCTGTTCCTGGGCTTTTCTTTGTTGGGAGCCTTCCGATAACAGCTTTAATTTCTTTTATTGTTATTGGTCTGTTCAGATTTTCTACATATTCTTGGCTCAGTTTTGGTCATTTGGGTGTGTCCAGAAATTTGTCCATTTCCTCCAGATTTTCAAATTTGTTGGCATATATTTGTTTATAGTAGTCTCTAATGATTGCTTGTATTTCAGATGAATCAGTTGTAATATCACCTTTTTCATTTCTAATTTTTGTTATTTGGGCCTTCTCTCTTCTTTTTGTAGTTAGCCATGCTAATGGTTTGTCAATTTTATTTATCTTTTCAAAAAACCAACTTTTTGATTCAGTGATCTTTGGTATTGTTTTTTGGGTTTCGATTTCATTAAGTTGAGCTCTGATGTTAATGTTTTCTTCCCATCTGCTAACTTTGGGTTTGGATTGTTCTTGTTTTCTAGTTCTTTAAGGTGAAGTGTTAGGTTGTTTACTTGCCATCTTTCCATTCTTCTGAAATAAGCATTTAATGTGATAAATTTCCCCCTTATTACTACTTTTGCAGTATCCCACAGGTTTTGGTATGATGTATCATTGTTTTCATTAGTTTCAATAAATTTTTTGATTTCCTGTTTGATTTCTTCTTGGACCCATATGTCATTAAGTAGAATGCTGTTTAATTTCCACATTTTTGTATAGTTTCCAGAATTTTGTTTGTTATTGATTTCTAATTTTAATCCATTGTGTTCTGAAAAAATACATGGGATGATTCCAATTTTTTTGAATTTGTTGAAACTTGATTTGTGATGTAACATGTGACCTATCCTGGAGAATGATCCATGTGCTGATGAGAAGAATGAATATTTTGAGGTTGTTGGATGGATTGTTTTGTAGATATCTGCCAAGTCCAGTTGGTCTTTGTTTTGTAGATATCTGCCAAGTCCAGTTGGTCTAGAGTGATGTTTAGATCTTGTGTTTCTCTGCTGATTCTTTGCCTAGATGATCTGTCCAATATTGATAGTGTGCTGTTTAGTATTATGGTATTAGTGTCTATTTCCTTCTTTAGGTCTAATAGAGTTTGTTTTATAAATCTGGCTGCTCCAACATTGGGTGTGTATATATTTATGATTGTTATTTCTTTCTTGATGGATCAATCCTTTTATCATTATGTAGTGGCCCTCTTTATCTCTTTATGGTTTTTATTTTAAAGTCTATTTCATCAGATATAAGAATGGCTACTCCAGCTCGTTTTTCATTTCTATTTGCATGGTATATCTTTTTCCATACTTTCACTCTTAGTCTTTTTGAGTCTTTATAGGTGAGGTGGGTCTCTTGAAGGCAGCATATTGTTGGTTCCTCCTTTTAATTCAGTCATCCAGTCTGTGTCTTTTGATTGAGGGATTAAATCCCTTTACATTAAGAGTTGTTATTGAAAAGTGTTGATTTACTGCTAGCATGGTATTGATTTTCCTTTAGATGTCTTAAGTGTCTTTTGTTTCTTTCTGATTTACTGTTTGTTTTCTGTATTTGTTTGTTCCTTGGGTTGTAGATAAACTTTTTTTCCTCTTAATTGTTGACATTTTTATTTTACTAGTGGGTTTTGGTTTTTCTTGAGTTTTTATGGCAGTGGTAGTTATTTCTCAGGTACCAAACCCAGTACTCCCTTGAGAATTTCTCGTAAGGGTGGTCATGTGGTACTGAACTCCCACATTTTTGTTTGTCTGAGAAATATACTATTTATCCTTCATTTCAGGAGGATAGCCTTGCGGGTATTGTATTCTTGGCTGGCAATGTCTTTCTTTTAGTATTTTGAATATATCATCCCATTCCTTTCTGGCTTTTAGGGTTTGTGATGAAAAGTCTGATGTTAGTCTGATTGGGGCTCCCTTATAGGTGATTTGATGCTTCTCTCTTGCAGCTTTTAAGATTCTCTCTCTGTCTTTGAGTTTTGCCAATTTGTCTATAACATGTCTTGGAGAAGACCTTTTTGGTTTGAATATGTTTGGGGATCTTTTAGCGTCCTGAGTCTGAAGATCTTTGTCTTTTCCTATACCTAGGAAGTTTTCTGCCACTATTTTGTTCAATATGTTTTCAATGCAATCTCCTTTTTCCTCCCCTTCTGGAATACCCATGATTCAGATATTTGAGTGCTTAATGTTGTCCAATATCTCTCTCAGATTTTCTTCAATGTTTTTAAATTTTTTTTCTTTTTTTTTGGTCTGCCTGTGTTATTTCAAACAGCCCATCTTCAAGGTCAGAAGTTCTCCCTTCTGCTTCTGCAAATGTGCTGGTTAAACTCTCTCTTGTGTTTTTTTTTTTTTTTTTTTTTATCTCTTTGAATGAGTTCTTCAGCTTGGAAAGCTA
>NW_007739875.1:45899-47184 GCF_000696425.1 Galeopterus variegatus
TCAGGTCCTGTATACTTTTCCTCATTTCATTGTGTTGTCTAGCTGAGTTTTCTTGTATCTCCTTAATTTCCTTAGAATTATCACTCTGAATTCCTTGTCAGACATTTCAAGGTCTTCTTGTTCTGTAGGATCTAGAGCTTGAGAGTTATTACCGTTTGGTGGTGTACTTTCTTGAGTTTTCATATTTCTGGTATCTTTTCTTTGATGCTTAGTCCATGTGGCAAGCGATTTCACGATCCACCGGTTCAACACTATTGTCTGGCTAAGATCCTGCCAGGGCTGCCAATTTGGCACAACTATCTCAGTGCCTGCTTGGTTGCCCGCTGGTGCCTCGGCCATGTCGTCTCTATGGGACTCAGGCCTCTTTGGGGGTGCACCTCTGTGGTCAGCATGCACTTGGCTGGGGTGTGGTTATGGCCTTGTGGTTGCAAGGCTTACCTGCTTGGTCCTGTGCTCGTGCCATGGGGTACATAGTCTCTCCGGGTCTTGGGCCTTTCTGGGGGGGTGACTCTCTGGTCTCTTCTGTTTCTTAAAAAAAGGGAAGAAACAAGAATTATAAGCACAACAGGTCATATCCATCATAATTTATTTGCAAAATATTTTTGTTGAAACATTAAGTCATAAAAACAGACAAAATTTGTAACGTCTTATCATGGGCTCTGGATTAGAGAGGGAGGCACATATAATTATGAGGGGCTTCTAGTTGGGGACAGTACAAAGGGGACCTGGGGACAGATGTTACAGCAGATCATGAGCAGGAGATATAGCCCTGATGGGACAGGGGAGAGGAGAAGTGAAGATGCAGTGAGGGAGAGAAAGATCAGAGTCTGAGATCAATGAATTACTCTGCTCTGTGGCTGAGGAGGTGGGTGCAAAAGGTGCTGAGATGGAGGGTTTGTGGAAACATCAATGTGGGAAGAGAAATCACTGATGATCTCAACAGGAAATGGAGACGCAGACAATGCAGGCTGTTAAGGCATTTGTTGAGAAGACTAGGGACAGTTTGTGACGCTTCTAAGCAGTTTTCCCACTCAGCACACCTGATCAGTGGTGTTTACAAGGTGGTCACTTATGTGGGAATAGGGAGAGTTTGATGACCCCCTTCTCGCTCCCCCCTCTAGTGGAAGTGAAATCAAACAACATCTCAGACTTATTTAGAGTGGTCAACCAGGTTTTATAAAAGTGCAAGAAACAAAACTTGCCATTTTTTTTTTTTTGTCTTTTGTCTTTTTCCGTGTCCGGCAACGGATCGCAACCCTCAGTGTTGCCCCCGTACCGGACCGGG
>NW_007739875.1:48173-54443 GCF_000696425.1 Galeopterus variegatus
TAAGGCATTTGCTGAGAAGACTAGGGACAGTTTGCGATGCTTCTAAGCAGTTTTCCCACTCAGCACACCTGATCAGTGGTGTTTACAAGGTGGCCACTTACTTGGGAATAGAGAGAGTTTGATGACCCCCTCCTCGCTACCCCCTCTAGTGGAAGTGAAGTCCAACAACATCTCAGACTTATTTAGAGGGGTCAACCAGGTTTTATAAAAATGCAAGAAACAAACTTGCCATTTTTTAAAAAGTATTTTATAAGGAAAAGTGAGTGTGTGGCTAACAAAATATTTTAAAACATTGAGCTTTATGTAAAAAAGTTAGGTTCTGTTTCTTCTATACCTCCTTTCTTAAAATCATATTAATACGTAAATCAATATGTACCATTGAAAAATAAAGTTAAGTAAATTCTATAAAATATATAGGTGGTAGAGACCTGAAATAAAAATTAAACTACAATGGTAGAAAGTAGTCGAAGGATTTATTAGGAACTGTAAGTTTGTCCACCTTTTTAAATCAATAAACTGATTAAGATAATAGGCTTCCATCTGCTTTCCATGGACACAAGTCCCTATGGGTCATTAGTTGTCACACCTTCCACTTCCTGTCATTTACATCTCTCCTGGTTTTACTTCCATCAGTCTCCTGGGAGGTCCTGAATTTTTCTGCTAGCACCCAGCAATTTCCCACTGTGGCATGCAGAGTCTTTCTCTGCCCATCCTTATTCTGTTAACTTCACTTGGCTGGGGATGTTGTTGACGGCCTCTCTCCTGCTCCTCCTTCACATTGGGATGTTGAGAGAAGGGAGCAGAGGAGCTGCAATAGGCCAGGTCTCATTTAATATGAACAGGTGAAAATGTCCTTTTGGAAATGCTTTGTACTATCAGAGCTTTAATCACACTAGCATAGACATCCACAGGCATCTGCAGAAATGCCAATCTGTTTTATAGTGGAAGAAAAGCTTGAACATCAGCAAGATGGCAGGCTAGGAAGCTTCAAACCCTCATTACCCCATGGAAACATTAAATAAGTAACTAGAAACTGACTATAATAATTTTGTAAGAGCTCTGGAAATCAGTAAAAGATTTAACAGCAAAGAAAAAAACCCTGAACCAAGAAAAAGTAAGGAATTTTATGGCATTTTAATTTGCTGTTGTTCCACCCCTACCCAGAGTGGACTGGTGTGGTTTGGGAAGATGTTGGTCCAACCAGCAGTTTCCTTCTTTGAACTGGAGATGGCAGAGCACACTGAATTCTAACCTGTCTGTTCTAACATGTTTGTAGGCTGCCTGAGTGTTTAGTCTCTTTGTCATATACCTTTGGGGTTCAAATGGCCAAAAGATCCTCAATTCTCAGGCTAGAGGAGGCCACAGGAAGCAGTGGGTGGGTCCTGTGAAAACCAGAAGGGGACTACAGACTAGCAGATGCCTGGGCAAAAGATTACCAATTGAGGAGTACAATAGAACAACTAAAGCCAGAGAAAAAGCAGAAGTGAAACTCTTAGGCAAGTAAAGATATTTAAAAGTGTTGTGAGGCCCCCTCCCACAAGAAATGCACTTATACGTCACTCGTGCAGAAAAGGGCAGTTTATTCACTCCAGCTGGCCAGCGACTATGTCCCAAGGAGCAACCAAGGAAGAGCGGCATTGGGCCTTGGTCTTGGGGGGTTTTTAAAGGCAAAAACTACATCCTGTTGGCACATGGATTTGTTCAGGTGCACAAAGCAAGCTAGGGAGCTAGGTCATAGAAGCCAAGAATGAGCCGTTAGAGCAATCAAGCGTACAACTTTTCATTGTTTATGTTCCCATGTAATAGTTCACTGTGTATGCTTCCTGTTCCCATGTAATAGTTTACTGTGTATGGCTTTTGTTTCTATGAGAAAGTCAATGGTTTCTCATGTGGGGGTTGGGGGGGTGCAGTCTGCAGGTCAGATGGGGTAAAATGGAGTTACTTAGGTTAAGCAACCAATTCTACAGAAGCAGATTGCATACGTTATGAGAGTGTAGGAAGCTCTATTTCAAAAGTGGCTCTGTTTATGGGGAAATATGATAAAAGCAAATGCACAGGCCTACAGAAGACACACGTCCAGGAAAGGCCTGAGTAGACCTTAAGCTTCACCCCAGGCTGATTAGTTAAGGCTTTCCCCTGCACAGGGTGAATGTGCATTGCTGGGAAAGGTGGCTATTTTTTTCAAATGCCCAACTTTCAACAAAAGGTCACAATGTTTTTTTAAAACATAGGTTTATTTTTGTTCAGGGATGGTGAGACCAACAGATCAGAGACAATTGCTACTGAAAAGGTAGCTTATTAAACTCACAGATACCAAGAAAAGGGGGCATGCCACACCATTGAGGGCCACAGGGGGAAGAACCAGGGCCAGTCAGGAGACAGAGGAAATAGGGAAAAAGTGGGCAAGAGCCTGTCTTGTGGTTTTTGTGGGAAGAAGTGGGCAAGGCAGGGTAAGCAGGCTTAGGATTGGGTGGTTACAGTAATTTTAGTAGGCTCTGTGGTATCCAGCTGTACCTCTATGGTATCCAGCTGTACAGAGATATTATTAAAAACATTACTTTGAAAGGAATACAAATAAGACTGGCCTCTGACTTTTTTAATAGTTTCCTTTGAAGCCTCCTTTGTGACTCAGGAATTATTTAGAAGTATGTTGTGTAAATTTTAGGTTACTGAGATTTTCCTCTGGTCTTTCAGTTACTGGTTTCTAGTTTGATTAATTTTGGTCACTGACCATATTCTGCATGATTTCAATTATTTATAGTTGACTGAGGTTTATTTTATGGTCCAGAATGTTGTTTATCTTGGTGAGGCTCCATAGATGATTTAAAAAATTATGTATTCTGCCGTTGTTGGCAAGAGTGTTTCATATATGTCAGTTAATCCTGTCGGTTGATCATTTGCTGAGAGGGGGTATTGAAGTCCCCATACATAATTGTGGATTTGTCTCTTTCTCCTTTCAGCTCTATCAGTTTTTGCTTCATGTATTTTGAAACTCTGGTGGTTGGTATGTACACAGTTGGCATACTTATGTATTTGTGGTGGATTGATCCTTTTATCATTAGGAATGGTTATGTCTTCCTGGTGTGCTGATCCTTTTATCATTATATAATGTTCCTCATTGTCACGAGTAATTTTAGTTGCTGTGAACTATACTTCATCTGATATTAATAGTCTCTCTTGCTTTTTTAAAAATTAGTATTACATGGTATATCTGTTTCATCCTTTCATTTCCGACTTACATTTCTGTGCTTGAAGTGAGTTTTGTGTAGACAGCATATGTTGGGTTGTATTTTTTTTTTCCTTTTTGTGTTTTTTCGTGACCGGTAATGGGATCGTAACCCTCAGTGTCGCGCCTGTACTGGGACTGGCAACGGGATTGCAACCCTCGGTGTCGCGCCCGCACCGCGCTCAACCGGTGAGCGGACCGGTCCCTATATGGGATCTGAACTCTCAGCGGGAGCGCCGCACTCTACCGAGTGCACCACTGGGCCGGCTCTTGGGTTGTATTTTTTAAGCTGCACTAGCAATCTCTACCTTTTAATTGGTGTATTGAGACTTGAGACCATTTACATTTAATGTAATTATTAATATGTTGGTGTTTAAGTATAACACTTTATTATTTGTTTTCAGTTTCTTCTGCTTCTCTTTTCTTGAGTTCTTATGAGTTATTTGAGCATTCTCTTTAGCGTTTCATCTTGATTTACTTATAACTTTTTTGAGTATGGCTCTTAAAAGTTTTCTCAGTGGTTATTCTAAGTATTACAATGTACATGCACAACTTATCCCAGTTTACTGATATTATCCTTTACCACTTTGGGTAAAATGCAGAAATCTTATTTCAATGTAGGTCCTTTTAACCTTTCTACTTTTAAAATAGTGCTTCCTTATAGAGTGAGCAGCACATCAGCTTGTGTTCTAACTTATGCTTAAATTACCAATATGAGTTACAAAACTTGGAAGAAGGGTAGTCTATTATATTTCCTATTTTTAACATGCCCTGACATTCTTCTTTCCTTTTGGAAGTTTTAAGGCTTCTTCTGTCATGATTTCCTTTCTGTTTAGAGAACTCACTTTTGCTATTCTTTAAGAGTAAGCTTGCTAGTGACAAATTTGCTTGTTTATTTATTTTTTTCAACTGCAGATGTCTTTATTTTCCCTTCATTCTTGAAGGATAGTTTCACTGAAATAGAATTCATGGTTGACAGTTAAAGAAGAGTTCAGCACTTGAAAAATGTGCCACTTCCCTGTGACTTCCATGGTTTAAGTGTGGAATTTATTGCCATTCCAGTTGGTGTTCTCTTCTCATTCTGTGAATTCTTTCAGGATTTTTCCATTGTCTTTAGTTTTTAGAAATTTAATTATGACGTGTCTTGTTGTAGATTTCTTTGGTTTTATCCTTTTTAGGGTTTGCTTAGGTCTTGGATTATTAGGTTCATGTATTTTGCCAAACCTGGGAAGTTTTTAACCATTATGTCTTTGAGTACTTTTTTCTGTCCCCCTCAGTCACTCTTTTCTCCTTCTAGGATAATAAGATTGTTAGCTCTTTTGTTATTTTCCCGCAGGTTCCTTTCCTCAGGCTTATTTCTTAAAAAAAGTATTTTCCCTGGTTTTAAATTGGGTAAATACTGTTGGTCCATCTCAAGTTTATTGATTTTTTCCTTTGTTTAGCTACACTCAACTTCTGAGCACATCCAGTGAGTTTTTATTTCTGTCACTGTATTTTTCAGTTCTAGAATATCCATTTGGTTATTTTAAAAATAATTTCTATTTCTTTGAATGGAATTAAATTTTTTTTTCATGTTTAAAGAGAATTCACAATTACTTGTTGAAGCCTCTTTATGATATGTGTTGTCAGATAATTCTAACACCCAATTCATCTTGATGTTGGCACCTGTTTGTGTCTTTTCTCTTTCAAGTTGTGATTGTTCTGGTTCTTTTTATGAAGGATTATTTTCAGCTGTATCCTGGACATTTTGGATACTGTATCTTGAGACTCTGGATCCCATTTAATGTTCTTTTCTTAGCAGGCAACTCTTCTGTTGAAGGATAGTGTGAGAAATGGCCAGAAGTGTGTCTAGTTTCCCACTGGGCCCAATGGAACCACCCTGGCTAGGAAGAAGTGGCGCACTGAGTTACACTGCTTTGGTGCAGATGCGGGGTTCAGATATCCCACCAGCCTTGCTGGCACATTCATGACAAAATGGAACAATGAATTAGACTGTCTCATTTCCTCTGAGAGGGGTGAGTAAGCTCTGTTCCTCACTGGGCCCTGCTGGCACTAGGGGAGAGGAAGGTGGAAAGGGGAGTGCCAGCTATCTGTGTCTCCCACCACCTTATGCTTTGTTGGTGCTGGGTGGAGATGGAGCCCTGCTCACACGAAGGACAGGCAGCAGAGTAACAACCAGCCCACCTTGACTGCTTTCTTTATTCACATCAAAACCAGATTGGGGTGAATGTTCATTGCTCCACTGGGCCTCACTGACACTGGGGTAGTGGGGGTGGTGGAACCAGAGTGCTGACTCACCCTATTCTCCACTGCCATGTTTCGTCTAGTTGCTGCCAGGAGAATGTACAGGCTCAGCTTCATGTTGGTCCCTCCTGACACGGGAAAGAGGCTGTGATGAAGTGGAGTGGGGACTACCTGGCCTCACTCTGCCCTGTTAAGTCTCATAGTTACCAGGAAAGGGTGGAGGCTGAATTTGCCTCAGGATCCCCGTGGGGAAATCATCATGTCACTTATCTCTGTCAGGTATGGGACCTGCTGAAACCACAGAGGGTCAAGGCAGATTTTCCAGTGATGTTTGGCTGGAGTAGGGCAGGTATTGCCAACAAATAGTACTTCTGTTAGACCACTCTTTTCTGGGTACTTTGGCTTTTCTTGAATTTTTGTTATCTGAACCTTTTGGAAGTTCCAACTTTGAAGCTT
The DNA here is from genome assembly GCF_000696425.1 of Galeopterus variegatus. Lineage (NCBI taxonomy): Eukaryota > Metazoa > Chordata > Mammalia > Dermoptera > Cynocephalidae > Galeopterus > Galeopterus variegatus. Next base: position 54,100 of record NW_007739875.1, read on the forward strand.
CTGCAGTGCTTGTCCGGGATATATAGAGGCAGAAAGAAAACCCAGAGAATTCACCATTGTGTTGTTCAAGTCTCGTGGCCACCATCTTCTTTGCACCTGTCAGAATCTTCCTGTGCTTGTTTGTTGGGTTATATCTGGGGGTTTTTAGCTGTAAGAGGGAGGACCTGGCAGGGATGGGACTACTCCATCTTGGATGAACTGGAATTTGGTCTCTGACTTTTTAACTACAACCTCAAAAGCCAATGGGCAATGGAGTACTACCTGTGGAATATGGAAGGAAAAAGCTGTACACCCCAAATTCTGTTTCTAGAGAAGATGTTTCCTATAAAGTAAATTGGCCGCAG
>NW_007739875.1:56070-57618 GCF_000696425.1 Galeopterus variegatus
GAGCTCTGATTTCTAAACTTTTACTTTCTTAAAGAACAAGGGGCTGTTGTCAGAAGGTGTGTGAGCATGTGTTAGAGCAGGCCTGTGTGGGTGTGATTTCTCTCACCTGCTTGCTCAGGGGGCCAGGGGAGCCCTAGACAACTCTCAGGGAGGAGAGTAAGCGTTCTCCTGTGTCTTCTTTGTTCTTTCTCCATTCATTACTCTTTTATTTTGAGAAAATACACATATATGCCATTTATTTAAATAACTCCAAGTCCCTCCCACCTTTGGAAAAATACAAATAAAGTCTTAGCCCCTATTGAAAGAAGTGTTAGCTTGATTTTTTAAAGTTTTAAGTATATTTAAGCCTGCAGAGCTGCTGCTAAAGAATAACTATGATTCTGAAAACACCTAATGTAGTGATAAGACAAATTGCAATATAAAAATGAAAAAGCTCACCAGTGTTCCTAAACCAAAAACTGCGTGGGTTCCACCTGTGGGCACCTACCACCTCCTCATGCCCAGTCGGCCGTACCTCTGCTGCTGCAGAATTGTGCTCCTGTGGCACCTCAGCCCTGCACTGGGGTTTCATGTGTGTTCCTGGACTGGCCCCTTCCCCAGAAAGCTCCCTGACTCCCTCCCTGCCACGTGACCCTCTTTGGTGACCTTACAGGGGCATAGTCCAGTGGGTAAGTGGGCTGTAGCCCCATGGATGGGGAGCTTCTTCAGGAAGGGGCTGTTGTCCCTCCCCACCCATGCACTGCTGCATACTGGGCGGGAGGAGACGCTTGTTGAGTGAATTCTCAGTCCCGCAAAGGAAGAGTTTTCAAATCTCTATTTGACCCTCGATGAAACCTAATTAATGTCCGGTACTCATATTTCCATCACCCAAATCAGAACAAAGTCAGAATGGTATTTGACCTCTGACCTGACAGGGACAAAGCTTGAACTACACGCCCAGTGGGGGATTTAGCTCCAGGCTCTGTCAGCAAGGCCAGGGTGTTCCTTAGGTGGTTGCTCTTTCTTCTTAAACACTGTGGTTTAATGCTCACTGTTTCTCTTTCTCTTAACTTCCAAAGAGAATTTCTGAATTTCATGGTGAAAGCATGGGAATGGCTGAGAAGTGAGACTCAGTGGTTGGCTTCAACTGTATCTAGGGGTCTTCCTATAGCACTGAGCACGGAACAGGAAGGCCGGTTCCAGGGACATGAGGATCCCCATAGGGCCCTGGGAGAGGAACTCAGAACACGTGTGCTTCTTCAATATATTCAGATATTTACTCTGTGTGAAATATGCAAATTATGGGACTGTAAAGACAGCACCAAATGAAAAGCTGTGGCCCCTCTGAATTATGTATGAGTGGCGGCCCCAGGAAGGAAGGGGTACCTGCTGCAATTTGTGGGTATTCGCACCAGTAGCTTCATATGGATTTCTAAGACTGAGGTGGAGGCAGAGCCCATGGAGACTTGTATCCATGTGTGACAGGACGGGATGGAGGGCCTGGTGGTTGCCGTGGGCAGGATCTCTCCTAAAATGCGTTTTGTGAGATATATTTGGATCAGCTGCTCT
>NW_007739875.1:58915-59470 GCF_000696425.1 Galeopterus variegatus
TGGGCTGAGGCATTTGTCCTCCAGTCCTGTCTCCTTCCCACTCTGTGGGTATGTTCTTTGGAAAATCAGAAGTATGTGCTAAAGACAGGTGCATGCTATGCTGACAGGAGAATGCGGAGGTTTCTCTAATAACTGCACTTCAGGTCCTTCTTCTGTAGATGGGGATGACAATATGAATGTGCCAGTGTTACTCTATGAGAATTTGTACCAACAGTTTAATGTCTTAGATGACGTGCAACAGATGATCGTAGATTAATTTTTACGTACTTTTGCATCCCAGCCTCTTCTCTCTACTCATGAGTACATGTGGACTCAGAGTCTGAGAACTAACCCCTCCTCTTTACCCTTCTCCATACTCCTGAAAATTTAATTAATCTCTTTTGTTTTTTATGTGAGGAGAATACTTAGATTTATATTAGGTCTCCAGAACTTATTCATCTTATACCTGAAGATTTGAACGCTGTGACTGACATCTCTCCATTTCCCCCACTCCGTGGCCCCTGGTAATAAGCACCCTTCTACTCTGTTTCTATGTCTTTGACTTTTTGAAGTTCC
>NW_007739876.1:0-905 GCF_000696425.1 Galeopterus variegatus
AGATATTTGTGAGAGGCCATAGCCCACGTTCCTGAGGCTGGATTCTCCCAGCTTTATTCCTGCTCTGTGTGACCATCAGAAAGCAGAGTACCTGGAGCATATTATCTTGGCTGCTCACATAAATGCTTTCAGTGAATTATGCTCTAATGTCAGGCCTCTAGCTTTTATAGAGGGTCGATACAAGAATCATCTGGTAGAATAACATTTTGGTATCTTTTGTAAAACTGCAGTTGAAGACATTGTTCACTATGTCACTCAGTGTCCTTTCTACAAGGATCCACATGATAAATTTTGGCTTGTGTTTAGTTCCAGGAAGAAATTCTATTTCTGCAGATAAATTAGTTAGCATGCTTCCTGCTGTCAGAAAATGAAAACTATGTAACTCTGGGTGCTTTTCTTTTTGCTTAGNATACACATACCACACACACACACCCCACATACACATACCACACACACAACACATACACATACATATATACCGCACATCACATACACACATACACATACCCACACCACACACATGCCACACACCACCATACACACCACACACACATACACACACACCACACATACACAAATCACATACACACATAACAAACACAGTATGTACAGACATTGCCTGCACAGAAACACAACCATTCAACATATCCACTCCCCCATACCCCATACATACCACCACCCTCAACACACGCACATGCGCACACACGCGCACATGCGCACACACGCGCACATGCGCACACACACACACACACGCACACACGCACATGCACACACACACACACAACTACTCACCACTCTTCTCTGCAGTTCTGAATCCTGCCTGTTCTTTGAGACTTAGCCCATGCCTGTGAACTTGGTGACAACCCCCAGGATTCACTCCTTCTTGTAACTTCCCGAAGCTGATG
>NW_007739876.1:1814-3978 GCF_000696425.1 Galeopterus variegatus
ATGCTTCCTGCTGTCAGAAAATGAAAACTATGTAACTCTGGGTGCTTTTCTTTTTGCTTAGCGGCTAGAGAAGAGAGAGCCAAATTTACTGCCTGTGTGTTGTAATTTGCTCAGCTGTGGGGTCCAAAAGCACTTATTCCTACTTCTTTTAAATGGACTTATTTTGTTTTATGTTCAAATGTCTCATTGTGCTTTTGCAAGATGTGTGAGTCTGGAAGTCATCTGGGGAAGCATTCATTTGGCCATTGATTTGGCCTGTTTATTGTTCATGCTGGCTGCTAGGGATATAGAGCTGAACTCCATTGCACCCAGCTTTCTAGGAGCTCACATGTTGGTGTGCAGAATAGCTGTGGAAATAATTACAAAACAAGGCTGGTGCTCTAACAGACATGCATGAGGCTGGAGGAAAAGCTGACTTGGGAGAAGGAGCCAGGGAAGGCTTCATGGAGGAGGTTAAGGTTGAATGGGTTTTGGGCTACGGTGGGAAGAGGACAGTGAACAGCAGAATATATGTATCTGCATCTGAAATTTAAAAAAGGAGTTATCTTTTTATGCCTATGTCCCCTCACCCTGGTTTGATCGGAAACTTTCTGAGAGCAGGCACTGGATCTATGGCTCTCTGCAAACTCCATGACGCTCAGCAAAGTGTCCAGGGCAGGGCAGTGTGGTGGCTGGAGCACAGGCTCCGGACCAGGCTGTCTGGCTTTGCATCCTCAGCTGAGCAAAGTTAGGCAGGTTTACTTTACACCTTTGGGCCTTAACTGTAAATTGAGGATAATAGTATTTACTCATGGGGATGTTGTGAACATTAAAGAAGAAAACAAATGTAGGGAACTTAGAATCATGCCTGGCACATGGTAAAGTACCCAAGAAGTATTTGTGGATTAGTGTCTTCTGCATTATCAACTACACTGTACCACTTAGGGTTGACAGTACGATAGAGTAGTAAACACACACACATCTGAATTCAGTAAAGCACTTTCAACTCAGCTAGCTGGATCTAGTTCAATTAGTATAATTTCCAAATGATGCCTGATTTAAAAATAACATTGTTTTATTGCTTCCTGAAACAGTGTGTGGGAGTCAGCTCTCTTTTAAGTCCATCAGTAACTTTTGTTTGTTGATGATGTATGTAGAACTGGTCATTGACATTTGTCTTAAAGAACACTCCCTCCCCCACTTCTGGCTGTCACATCTAAGGGGGGTCCCAGGGCCCAGTGCTTTTCCTTCCTCATTTCTGTCTTCATTAGTTTCCCTGTCCACCGATATTTCAAAGGACCAGGGTTTAGTAGATGTTTATGTTTCCTGATGTACCTTGGGCGGGTGGTAAATAAAGAGAGAGCCATCATCTGGACTTTCAGCCAGGAAAGGTAGTAGAGGTCCTATAAGAGCATATATGCACGTAGGTGTGTGCGTGTGTAGGTGCATATGTGTGCACACCAGGTGCATGTGCGTGCATACAAAACTGGGTTTGAAAAGGGTACTTGTCTGTATGCCAGGGATGTAGTGGTGAATACTTAACAGCTGCTCCTGGGAAAAAAAAGCCCTGATTTATACATTTGCCAATTTCCTTGGTGTAAATACTCCCACCAAGGCTCCTTTCAATCTGCAGGTGTGATGTCACATGTGGGCTTGGGAAGAGATGCACAGCCGCACACCATTATACAGTGTTTCCACTGTGCAGACAGTGACTATCAGTAACTTCAAGAGCACAGATAAAATGCAGTAAATTAATTAGGAAGTGATGAATTTTGAGTGTTTGTTATTTTTTTAAAAAATATGATTTATGTAATTGTAAACTTACAAAATTTAACTTTAGTAGCTTTGTTTAACAACAGTTTCCAAAATTCCTGAAATGTTAAAATTCCTCTTACGTTATGGAATGAGCCGGCTCCTGACATCACTGTGTATGGTTTCCCATCATCATGATCTCTTCCAAATGGAGCCTCCTGACATCACTACTAAATCTTTGTTCCGTTGGGATACAGGATGCCTTTATACAAATTTCCCTGGGCACACGTATACTCACATACAGAGACATATTCTTATGCAAAATATATGAGCAAACCTCTCCTGCTCAGTCTTGCTCATTAGCTTCACTCGCCCCCCCCGAAACCCTGAACCAAAGACACCCACACTTTCACAGTGACTTAGGAACATGTAG
>NW_007739876.1:5637-12485 GCF_000696425.1 Galeopterus variegatus
CTATTGGCCCTGGGTGCTGGATTTCTCCAATTACAGGGCTTTGCAGGGCACAGGCCAAACAAGGAATCCCCTTGTTTGAAATACATGACTTTCTTATTTAATTTAAGCTCTATAACTGGTTGGTCCCAGGCTAGCTGGAGAGGATGATGTGGTTCTGCTCAGGACAACTGCTCCAACAGCCTTCCTCGGAGCTACACTCTCCTCATAGGTGACTTCACTGGGTCACATATCAAAAGGTGCCAAAGCCCTCTTAGAATACGGCCGTGTTGCTTTAGTCTTTGCATTATTAATGAATTGAAGTGGGTTGATCATTGTTGTGGGCAGTAAATAGCATGGGGTTAAGAGTAACATGTTCGGACTCAGAGAGAACAGGGTTCAAATTCTTGTTTCAACACTCACTGGCCCCATGACTTTGGGCACTGAATCTCCTCATCTGGTAAATGCACTTACCTCTCCTGACTGTTGTGAGGATGCAAGGAGACTGTGCACATAACATTATGCTCAGAGACAGGCCAGTAAAGGGTCGCTGTTTCCATCATTAACTGGTACTGTTAGGATTAGTTAGAAGTGGCTCTAGAAAGCTCAGAGTAGGACCCTGGGGAGCTGGGCCACAGGTGAGTGAATTTAGGACAGGGTGTGGGGTGGAGAAGTTCGGGAGGACGAGGCAGAAGGAAGCGTGGAGCGCCAGGTGTGGACAGCCAGGAGCAAGTGCACGCGTTAGGGAAACTGGTTCCTCCGAGGAGGAGCATCCAAAGAAAGCTGCCCTGATAGCAACCCTTGCCCTCCTTAACCTTCCTGTAGGTTTTAAATGGACTGTCTTTTAGCTGGGTTTGGGATTTCAAGACGAGGTCAGCTTGTATTACCTCCAGCTTCCTCCTGCAGACACTACGTGTACCCACCTAGAGCTACTTGTTGTATATGCCGCTGGGTGATTTCTTCCTTCAGGTGACCTGTCAAACACAAAGGAAAACCTCAGTGAGTGTCCAATGGGCTGGAGGAAAATCTCTCGACAGAAGTGTGTGGCAAGCTTAAAAAAAAAATAAAGGTAGACTAAGGGAGGAAAAGCAGGCTAACTTTCAAGAAGAACCCCTCCATGTCCTGGATTGTGAAGGAAGAAGACGTTACAGAGGTCGACACAGTTCGCCTTTGGGTTCAGTCACTTTAGGGTTCAATGATCTTAGACTGTCACTCATAACCTTTTATAGGGCCCTACTCTCCTAAATAGTTCTATTTGTCTATTACTAATGAAGGGGAAGGTAGGATTTGGTCTTTTAATAATTTATAGGGCCACTTTTAAATCCACTTTTTTTAAGCCATATAAAACTGTGTCAGATAACAATGACAGTAGTTTTAGCTGACAATAACCTTAAAAGTTGATCATGTGGTGTGAAACTCATATAATTATACATTGCATTAATAAAGGTGTAGTGTGTAGATTAAGTTAGGTGATAGTTCTACTGCCCTCTGCAATAATGAGACCACAGTTTGCATTTTTTTCTGGGAGATACTCTTCATAAGGAACATTAGCAAAATAAAAAAAATATTCAGAAGATAGTGACTGAGATGGTAAGGGTAGGTCTAAAACCATCCCATATGAGAAATATTTGAGGTGATCTGAGACTTTTAGATGGAGAAGAGGAGACTTGGAGGAAGAGGAGGTATACAGATAATGGTGGTCTTTGAATATCTGAACATTGTCATGTGGATGAGAGAACAGATTTATTTCGTCTTACTCCTGACGGCAGAAGCCAAGTCAAATGAAGACAGAGTTGGGGCTCACTACAAGGAAGAAACAGCTCACAATGAGGACTGTCTCAAAATGGATTAAGTGGTCTCAAAATGGAATCAATCCCCTAACAAATCAGTGAGCCCCTTCCTGGAAGTGCTCACACAGAAGCTGAGTGACCATCTGTTGGGTTGTTAGAGTGAGAATTCCTGCCCTGGTAAGATTTGAGATGCAACAGTCTCCAGGCTCACTCCATCTCTAAAATTCCATGATTCCGTGCCTGAGGGATGGGTGAGACAGCAGCCCCGGGGCTTTTTTTATGTGCAAGGGTGCAGCACACTTGTTAAAATGTCAGTGCTGTTTGCACAGCATGTCCCATTTGGGGGATGTGATCAGGCCACTGGGGGATTCTGAGAAAGTCTGGGAATTTCATTGCTGTCTTGTCTAACATATTTCTTTCCTCACATTAAAGTACCTTCTACACATGGAAGGCTACAGCTGAGCTGAGTATTCAAAAGATGAGCAGACAATGAGGCAGTCACAGGAGACCGTGTCAGTCACAGTAAGCTCTAAGGCACTGCTAGAATGTTATGACTGGGAGGGATGGCAGAGGTCATTCAGTTTAAATTTGCACCTAATTTAGGAGTCCCTTCTATAGAATGAAATGGACATTTTCTCTCTGACTTGCATGTATCCAGGGTATTCCACTGATTAAGTTGTATATAGAGAATTACTTAAGTGGAGTTGACAACTGCTTCCCTATAACTTTGTTATTCGGCCTGGTCTGTTCTCTGGATCAGCACAGAAAAGGATCCCCTCTCTTTGGAAGTGACAGCCCTTCACAAATCTGAGAACACTATGATTTCTTCACTTAAACTTGCCCTCTCTGGGTTATACATCACCAGTCCTTCAGTGATCCTTTGGAGGCCACTGTCTCCAGACCTACATCATCTTGGGTGAGGCTGGGGCACCTGCATGTCTGCTCTTTGCTTTCTGTGTGTCTCCACGGGAGAGGATTATGCACAGAGAGGAAGCCAAAAATTGGGCCTAAGCAATAATTGCGTGCTAACTCCAAGAGGAGTAGGGTGGGAACTTGGGGAGTGTGTTGAGGAGGAGTTAGAGAAATAAAAATCTGACCCAATGATGAGTACTGATAAGTCCTGAGCCAACAGAAAAATAACCCAATGCCTGTGCGAGCCATAGCAATAGATGGGATCTCTTCCCCACTCTGTGCGACATGACCCTTACTGTCCGTATCAATGGACTAAAGAAGTTGGGGTATAAGGCTGGTGCTGGGCTGAGACTCAAGTTTGCATCAAACATTGTGGAACTGAATTTTAAAAGAGCACAGCACATGCATGCTTCAAATGAAAAGAGCTACTGTTGTGACAAATATAACACACCATTTAGAAACATCTCTTGATTTAGGGTAGGTCATTAGGACTTTCTCATCCTGACAGTATGGACAGCCAATGATGCCTGGGTGCTCTGTCTGTTGCCTGTGTGTCTGGCACATTGTGACAAATATAACACACCATTTAGAAACATCTCTTGATTTAGGGTAGGTCATTAGGACTTTCTCATTCTGACAGTATGGACAGCCAATGATGCCTGGGTGCTCTGTCTGTTGCCTGTGTGTCTGGCACAGATGCCTTACCCCGTGAGCTTCTCACATGCCTGGATACCACCTTCCTGATGAATCTGGATGGTGACTTGCTTCTTTAGTGCACACATGTGCAGCAATCCTCCTGGAAGACTAATTCCTGGACCATGTGTGTCCCCAAAACACACCTCCCTGACAGTGTGGCACTAGACCACATTTGTCCCAACAACACGCCTGCCCTACTGCCAACCTCATAGCTTGTTAACTGGAAGTGCTCAATCTAATATGTCACAACTTCTCCTGCTTCTATTGGAATGACCAGGCTCCCTTTTCCCAAACCCTAGGGAAGCTTTTTCTTGGAATGACAGAGTTAAGGATTCTCCACAGCCTCTGGCTTGGGAAGAGCTGCTATGTAAATTAAGAAGGGGATTTTGCCACCAGGACTGGAGTTTATAAACTTCACAAACATAAATACTTACTCTCAGATCAGTGAGGCATCCCCAAGGGACAAAAGGTGGGTCTCTATAATGTTACATATTATAAGGGTAGTTTTAAAATGTGGTTAGTGATGCTCAGTTTCGGTGAATTGACTAACATCTTCCATCACATGGCAATTGTTTTTTTTTTAAATCTTTCCAAACAAGCTTCCAAAAATAGTCTTATGGCTGGTATCTAATTGCATTTTCCAATAGAGCCATTCTTCATGTGAAGATAACAGGCTCTATAATCTCCTGGATCTTGCGGCTCTGCAGGTTTTGGCAAATAAAGGAATTGAGGGGGATTGCAGAATTCACTCAGCATGCAGCTTGCTGTCATTACCCCAGTGATAAATTTGCTGGTTTTGGCCTGGGTTTCTGGACACATCCCCATCCAGAGGTATGGAAAAGAGACGAAACGGAAACAGAACTCCCAGCCTGAGGCAGGAGACAGTCTGGGAGAGAAACAGGGAGTCCAAATTGGGGATGAAAACAGAAAAGAGCAGAAGAGGAAAGGAAAGCTCTGCTTGTAGGAGAATGTTGGTAATTAGTCATTTTTCCTACAGTAATTTGCGACAGTACATGCTAGGAACACCTTTTCTCCCTGTCTGATTCATTAATTGCTAGAGTGGGGTGGCAGCAGGGGGCAGAGGGGTACTCTGAGCCTGCAACAACTTGTGGTAAAGTGCCAGGGGAGAGGTGTGACCTTAAAAACAACCACAAACAGCGTATGTGGAGGTGGTGCACTGTATGGTGTGTTTTTTCTGTTACTAAGTAGTTCATAGGAAAAGTGTTATCATCATGCTGAAGCAAAACTGACTTTTTTTTTTTACATCTATAGTCAGTTCTTTGGATAAAACAATTTTCTTTAAGCTCCACACTTTATTTTGCATGCATGTTAGTTTGAGATCATTTACCAAGTGAAAGCTGCCTGGCTGGCCCAGAGGAGAGCTATTCACTCAGGACTCCCCCAGTATGGCTGTCTGCAGGCTGCTGCTGCAATTTCTGTGTTTCTGTGTCTTATTGAGGATGTTCATGTTGCTATCAAGCAATTTATTGCTCATCTACTATATGTTATGCACTACGTTCTAAGGGCTGTGGAATTTACGAACTAGTAGAAGACTTCTGTTCTAGCCTAAGAAAGCTAGCACAATACAGTGATCAGCAAATAGGCGGCCTGTGTATTCTTTCTTTTAAATGCTGGACCCATGGCTGACTTTGCTCCTCATCATGGATGATTTGTTTGCTCTCCTGCACCTGATGAGCCTGAGCTTGGTTCTTCTACACAGCACTTTGGGCAGCTATAAGCAATCACTTGGAGTTGGACTTGAGATGAAGCAAACCTCTGCCATTTTGGTTATACTAGAAAATAAGTATAAATTTGGAGGTAGACGGAGTTGAGTTTAAATCCCAAGTCTGCTACTTCTTAGTTGGGCAGGCTACTTAACACCTTAAAGCCTTAATTTCATCCTTTGAAAAATGGGAATAATGGGAATAATATAACTGCGATAGTATCTGCTTTACTATAGCTCAAGATTCTTGGGGAGGAGCAAGGGATAACATATCAGCACGTATGATATACCACACTAGTTTTAGGCATTAAGGCACTTTCATACAGATTGAAAGGACATTACATAATTAAGATGACAGGCCAAGTGGCTAACCTTCAGATCAGTGGTGGAGATAAGTTCAGAGGAGGGAAAGGTGGCATTGGTAAAGGCCTCATTACTAGAAGTTAGACTCTAGTAGATCTGGAAAAGAGCGGGGGTCTTAAGGTAGGGCTGGGAAAGGCTTTCTAGTCAGAGAGAATTGCTGTGGCAATAGTGGGGAGAACCCCAGGCATACAATGGCCTGGGTCAGGGGCTGGAAGGGAAGGCTTGGGTGGAGCAGTAGGGCTCGGGGGAGACTGAGTTGTAGTCATACTGCAGTTTGGGATTCTAGGTAATTACTAGCGACTCTGGACCCAGGTAAAATCCATTCTTCTGTTTGACTATATTGCTGTAGCATCCTGATAAAACCAAATGAAAACGAACATCCGTAGCAGAATTGGGGTGTGGGGAGAATACAAAAACTATGTTTCCTGCCTAAGGGGCCTCTTTGAACTGGAAGGTCTAGTTAGTGGTTCTGAATTCAGAGTGTTGATTTCAGCTGTGACGTGGAAGCCAGTTTCTTTGTACTAACACAGAGGGTCCAGGATGATAACCAAAAGGTTAGATCCCAAAGGCTCTTTGTAAGGCTATTTGTGAAAATAAAGGGTCTAGAATAAATTAAGTGTGTAATCCTTAGATGGATTTCCAACAAACAGGAGCATGTAAAACCTTTGAAGCCTTAAAATCAGACATATTCTTCTTCTCCTCACTAATATATATTTCATCAGGCTTTATCCAAACTTGTTAGTATATTTTGAACATCTGCTGAGGCAGGAACCACCTCTTCCCACCACGGTATTGGTGGATAAAATAAGAGAACAAGAAGACTGCTGGATTAGATTACGAGACATATTTCTGAAGAACAGAAGTAGGACAGAAATGTAACATAGTGAGTGGAGTTGAAGCCTGAGCTTGCAAGGCTCTGGTTTCAGAAGGAGGAAGGTGACTGAACGTGCACCATGCAAAGTGGGGCATAAAAGCCAGGCTTGTAGTTTGAAGCTGTGGGTTGGGGCAAGACTCCCCACCATACAATCTGTGAGTCAAAGGTGACTGAGAGGAAAAAAAATGTTCTCTAGATGTTGCTTGTGTCTGTGGTTCGTACCCCACTGCAAGCTCAAGGAGGAATGAGGGCACACACTCAGCCTCTCCAGTTGCTAAGCAAAGCTGCTCACTGACACTGACACGATCTGCCACATCCCCAATCTGGCCATGGAGCAGTCCCTCCAAATTGTCTTTATTAGAGCTGTTTCTAGGTTGGGACCTGGAGGGCCTGTCAGCTAGGGAGGGATGAACACAAGGAGAAAGAGAGTAACAGAAATAAATAAGATGTGTTTCATTAAAAGTGGACCTGCCCACCAAAATATATGAATAAATTTAATGCTAAAAAAGATAGT
>NW_007739876.1:12761-14329 GCF_000696425.1 Galeopterus variegatus
CCTCATGCTCTATTCTTATTCTCTTCTTCCAACAGGCAACCATTCTAATTGGTTTAATGTATACCCTTTTATTGTATGTGTTTTTACAATTGTGTTCAAGTTTTCTGTGTAATTTTTAAGTTATGAAAATAATATTGTGCTATAGATCTTTTTCCGTTCCTTACGTATCAGTACTAGGTTTTGACATCAACCCGTTTTGCTATATGTGCATCAAGTTCTCAGTTTCTAACTGCTGCATACACTCCTTAGTGTATACCCCAATATTTTACTTCCATTTCCTTATGGTTGAACAACTGGTTTGTCCCCCACTCCCACTAATATGAATGGTATAGTGATGACCATCTTTGAACATGTAGTCTAATAAGCCTGTGGAAAAATTTTGCTGCTGGGTCTCAGCAGATCTATATACCTAATTTGAGTGCTGTTCTTCATAATGACCATGCCAGTCTGTACTCCCATGACAGACTTTAAAATATGTTGACACTATTCAAAGAGATTAATGAAGTTATACATTTTCTTTAAAAAGAATAAGAAATATTTAACAAAGAGGTATAAATGAAATAAGAATAGGTGGATAGAAAAGAAATTTTGAAATGGAAAATAGTTGTTGATAAAACAATAGAGGAAATAAGGGAACTCACCCTGGACTAGGCATATTTCAAGAGTGAATTAGTGAATTGGAAGATAGTATGAGAAAACTCACCCCAAATATAGCACGGGAAGCAAAAAAGATAAAAATGGGAAAGAAGAGTTAAAAGTCACAGATAAGAGATTGAGAGGCTTCCTCATTTGTCTAATAAGAATTCTAGAAGAAGAGAATGGAGGCATTTGGTAAAGAAGCAATATTTGAAGAGACAGCAGTTGAGATTTTTCCAGAATTGAAGAAAAACACAAACACTTGGGTTGAAATTGTACTCTGAGCTGAGCAAAATAAATAAAAATAAACCCATCTCTAGACATATCATAGTGAAACTACAGAAATTCAGGGAGAAAGAACCACTCTTAACAGCTTCCAGGGGACCTGCAAAGGAACAGCTTAGGTGACAGCCCACTCCTCAGTGACAACAATAGGTGTCAGGAGACAATAGAGGGAAATAGCGGTTAACTTGAACTTTATTCATAGTCAGATTATCATTCATAGGTGACAGCACAGTAAAGACATTAGTCATAAGAAGACCCATCCACAGACCCTCCCTTTCTAAAAGAACTCAACAGAGAGGCAGGAGCATGGACGTTAAGCACATGGACTCTGGAGCCAGGCCCCTGGGTTTGCATGCCTGCTGGCCTACCTGCTATGCAACCTTGGACAAGTTACTGAATGTCAGTGTGCCTCAGTTTCTTCATCTGAAAAATGGGGATAATAATAGTTTTTGTTGTGAGGATTGAATTAGGTCACATATGTAAAATGCTTACAGGAGTGCCTGACATATAATATGAACTATATAAGTGTAAAAGTTGTTATGTTCTCTACAGAAAAATAAACACAGAGAAATGTGGGGATAAGAGACACACATAATGGTGAGCATAAAATATGAATAAAATAATTAAGTAAAAATATTTAACTATTG
>NW_007739876.1:14843-17682 GCF_000696425.1 Galeopterus variegatus
CACACATAATGGTGAGCATAAAATATGAATAAAATAATTAAGTAAAAATATTTAACTATTGACTATAAAAAACTGTGTGTATGTGTGCACATGCACATGTGTGTCTGAAAACTAAAACTTTAAGCAATAATGACAAGATGAAGATGAAATGGTCGGATGTTCGATGGGGAGCTAAAGCAAGCTATAACCCTGGATGTGGGTGAGAGGGTGATATATTTGGAATAACTACAGTCATTGTTATACTTTTTAGCTCTAGAAGAGTAAAAATATGTATTATAGCATCCAGATCAACAGAGCATCAGAAAAAAGGCAGGGGATGGGTTTTGCAGGGAGGGAGTGCCAAAATTTCAACAATTTAACAGAAGGTGAAAAAAGGAAGCAAAATGGGGATAAAAAGGATATAAATAATCCTGTGTTTGGGCAGACAGGCAAGGACAAATTTACACATGCGAGTTTGTGTGTGTTTATAACTCTGTGTGTGCGCGCATGCTCTCGTGCACGTATATATGAGCATATGGACGTGGAGGTTATGCAGACGGGTATCTACCAGGCTGTTACGATAGTCACTGCGGGTGGAAGCGGGGTGGAGGATGAATTGGATGGGAGAGGTAGGAACCAAGCAAGACAAAAAAACAAATTGTACTTTAATAAGTGTGTATGATTTTTGGTTTATATAAAAGTACATTTGTTTATATTTATAAAAAGAAATTAAAATTCCAAAACCCACTGCAATACATTTCCTTGAGAGGGGAACGTGAAGTTACTATAGCATGCCGACAATTGTGCTTGCGCACCTCCTTGGACAAACCTACTGTGATGTCATCTGTCATGTGTGCTGACTGAAAATATTCATAACCCAAGTGCCAGTGACAGGGGTGGGGGAGATCAGGAGTGTGTCAGATTCAGATTATTTGTCAGAGCTCTTAACACACAGCAGGAGCCTGGATTAAGAAGGGGTGAGGGTGAAGGAAAGAGAGGCAGAGGGAGCCCAGGACAGCAGCAGCAACCCAAGGGATCTCTGCTGGCCTAGGGCGGTGTGGGAGGGGGAGGGTCTCTGAGAAGGCTTTGGCCCTTGTTGGGATCAGGAAGACAGGTTCTTCTCTGGGTTCCCAAGAGAAAGGTCCAGTGATGGAACACAGAGTGGGAGAGCAGGCCTGGTCTAAATGCTGGGCAAATGTTTTTAAGCCTTCTCATTCCAAAATGACATTTCAGTTCTCCAGAATTCAAGATTCTTCCCTCGTTTAGTATGAGAAACACATATTTGATAACATAATTAAGTCACAGAGAGAATAAAAAGCAGCTCATTCTAAAAATACCAATGATCTTGAGAAAAACATCATTGGAACTTGCCTTGATTTCCCCCCATGGGAATTTTCTCGAGAGCACTCGTCACCTTGGCCCTATCTTGTAGAGGAGGATGTACCCAGTAATTGATGAGCATTTCAGCTCGGAATGAAAACGCCAGACAGCAGTCTGGGCTTTCAAGACAGCTCCTTTCTTATCATCAGGACAGTACACGATGATCACATTTTGGGGAATACACTCATTTATAAAAAATGACCAAATTATACCATGTCTGTGAGACCTGATTTCTTTTCCTATGGGATATTCTTTCAGGTGGCCCAAGTAATCATAACGATCATACAAGATTAGCACATTCTGTCTGAAGATTAAGCATTTGGCTATTATATATGCTTAATTAAGCTAAGGAGCTTATTGATATCACTATTCCAGTATGTGATACTATTCCATAAACATATTCAGAGAATTAAGTAAATAGGCACATTGGTTAAAAGTTCAAACAAAGGTGGAGATACAAGGAAGTAAGCATAAGGAAAATTTTCAGCTCAGCCACCAGCATGAATTGTTCAATACAAAACATCTCAGGGAACTGTGGGCTTATGATTGTGTTGGCATCCATTCAAAAGATGTTACTTTAGATGCTTGGAAGTTCTTATCTCAGAGGGATATGAGCAGCTTCCAAGGCCTGCCCTGGAGGAGTGGCTGCAGGTCACGATAGTTTTTTTTCCTGTTTGAAGATATGGCTCTGGTTGCCAGGGATGCTGTCTGGGGCAAGGATAGGGCCCGTGCAGCCATGGCCCCTGACTTCCATCCATGCTTCCCCAGAGGTAGCTCCTGGGACACTCCAGGGGTGCCTGGGAGGATTCAAGGCTCTAGTGTGGGTGGAACAACTATATCCCATCTGCTCCCAAAGTCCCCCTACTCACACTGGAGGCTAGTTTGTAGGGGCTCCTCACTAACTGTGGAGGTAGAGGGCAGGGTTCACTTAAGGGGAATAAAATCAACCCCAAGCACTGAGATGTATGATTACAATGTACAAAGTTTTAAAAACTTGGATTAAAACTTGAAAACAGCAAGGTTTATAATGCTCCTTCACGTAAATAATAAACTCACTCCAAATAAAACTTGATTCTATTCACTTAATTTTAAATCAGCTAGTGTGTAAAAGAAAAAGTCAGTCAAACATGTCCCAATGACGTCTCACTGCTGGTCAAACCTTCAGCTTGCTTGTAAAATGCAGTCACGCATTGCTAACGACTGGGACATGTTCTCAGAAATGTGTTGTTAGGTGATTTAGTGCAAACATCATCGAGTGTACTTACACAAGCCTAGATGGTATAGCCTACTACATGCCTATGCGTATGATATAGCCACCATCATATACGGTCCATTGTTGACTGAAAAGTCCTCATGTGGTGCATAGCTGCAATTGCCTTACACAGAGTTGGTGCTTTGTGATGTAGAAATTGTTCTATATGTGAAGAGGCTGGAGTTTAGGGGAAATATATCAATGAGTTTGTAAATAAAAGACAAAGTT
>NW_007739876.1:18532-20314 GCF_000696425.1 Galeopterus variegatus
TGGTGAAGGCTCATCAGCAGGAGGGGCAGTGGACAATGGCAGGAGAAATCACAGAGGGAATCCTGAGCCTGCAATAGTGGAAAGAACATGGGCTATGGGATCAAGTGGATTGGCATTGCCAATTATTACCTGTGACCTTGGGCTACTTAACCCTTTGAACTTCAGTTTCTTTGTTAAAACAGAGGATAACACTGACCTTGCAAAGTTGCAAGAATTAGACCAAATGTACATAAAGCACCTAGCACTGTGAGTGGCACATTGTAGGTATACAGTAAATGGTGGCAGTAATAGTGTTGGCAGTAATAAGAGTGGATTTTATGAGGGGGTGGCTCTGATTACCAAAAATACTGCATGGAAAATTGCAGAAAGCAAACTCATTACAATTGTTGCTAAGGCCTTGATTACTTTCAAACATAGTATGACACCTGCATTTTCTCCTGTTTTTTTATGAAAGCATCTTTCAGGCCCAAATTAACAAGTTATTTTGGACCCAGTAGACTTCACTGAGATGCTTCTAATCCTCCCCACTCCCGGGGTGGCTGTCATATGTTCTTGCAATAGTCTGAATCAGGGCTTCACAAAGCAGAGTGGTAGCCTTGCAGCAGTCACTGACTTCAAATACAACTTTTTATAAGTTTAGTTTATTTTTACTAAAACTTCTACCTCCTGAGCAGTTATTCACCCTTGAATTCACCATTACTTAAATTAGTAATGGGATCTTTCATATTTCTTTATTGTCAGACATGATTGACTTTTGTAATAGAAAGTAAATGACATTTAAACAAGCTTTCTTGAAATACTGGTACTAATGGTCCAGTTTTCAGAGCCTGGGATGATTTCTACCCTCATCCTGTTATTATTTATTTTTTTCTTATTCCAGAAAATAATGCTAAAGCTCTTTCTCCTTTTGTTCCCTTTGTGGCTAAATATTTTCAGAGGAGAGAGGAAGGAGAGAGGTGGAGACAGACCTGCTCACCACTTTGCAGAGGATGCTTTTCAGGAATGACATCTTTCAGGAAGAACATAGTTTTCCCTCCCTGAACTTGAGTTCTGACTACATAAAATTCCAGGACACACATGGCTCTCCTTCTTATAGATTTCAGTCCCAGTGGATATAAGCTAGTCATTTGGGAGAGGAGTGGAGAAAAAGGGAACCCAGGGAGTTAGGACTAGAAAAAAGAGGCAAAACAGATAGCAGAAGCAGAAGGGAGGTTTTGCAAAGAGAGATGAAGAAAGTTGAAGAGAGAAGTACACACAGCTGGAGAACTACATTTCTTCATTCATCAAAGGGGCAGGGGGGATGGGGACTAGGAACATGTGCAATAGGGCTGATGGCCCAGGCCTGGTGCTGTGTCTCTGGGGAGTCAACAGCTCCAAGGGATAATGTCAGGAAGGCTGTGAATCCCAAAAGAGAAGAAAAACAGACACAGGGAAGGAATTACCACAATACACAAAGATAAAAATAATTTACAGCTTTATGTGGAAAGTTCAGGGGGAAAAGGTCCCGAAGAATTTTCTGTGTCCAATGGATGGTAAATGGAAGTTAAATATACAGAACCCACTATTACAAACTGAAGATAAATTAAATGATGTTATAGTTATTTAGTGTATTGGCTTTAGTGTTTTGTTTGAGTGAATATAAACATATTTCTAGAGACTTTAATAGGTTTACTTGCAAACTCAATCTTGTTTTTCATGTAAAGTCTTAATTCTTAATTTTACCTTCTATCACAGGGATGTTCAGTTCCCTCATGGCTGGGGACAGATGTACCCTATAAATTA
>NW_007739876.1:20913-22582 GCF_000696425.1 Galeopterus variegatus
CCTTCTATCACAGGGATGTTCAGTTCCCTCATGGCTGGGGACAGATGTACCCTATAAATTAAGACGTGACAGTGTACATCCCAGGGCACAGCAATTGTTTATATCCTTACTTCAGCAGAAGCTGGTTTCCTTTCAGCTCATGGAGTATATTGAGCAACCATCAGCTGCTCCAGTGGTCTACCAGGTACCAGGAGAAGACCATATCTTCACATTCTTTGAACTTGGGAAGATTAAAATTTCCAGAATTTGGAGTAGCTTTTGCCTTCTACAGGAGAGTCTGGATATTATCTTTGAGGCAAACACAGCTCTGTTTGAGGTAATCTAATCATTTTAATGGACCATTTAAGGTCTGTACATGTAAGGTAAAGATCATTATTATTCTTGGGGAAGTTCTAAAAAGAAAATAATCCAAATGCAGGTGCTTCAAGGTAAGAGTTAGATGTTCTTTTTAGTGTTCTGTGTTCAGAGACACAGACTGGGTGTTACTTTAGCAGAACTATGTGTCCACAAAATTAGAATTTTTTTTTTCTAAATCTTCATGTAGATTGTCCTATGCCTAAACAGCAGTGTTTGTACTTGGATGTTATGATGGTTAATTTTATGCACCAACTTGGCAAGGGTATGGTGCCCAGATGTTTGGTCAAACACCAGACTAAATGTTTTATATATGATCAACATTTAAATCAGTAGACTTTGAGAAAAACAGATTATCCTCCATAATGTGGGTGGGCCTCATCCAATGAGTTAAAGATCATAAGGGAAAAAAGAACAACGTTCTCCGAGGAACAACGAATTCTCCCTCCAGACTGCCTCTGGACTTGACTTGCAACGTCAATTCTTCCTTGGGTCTTCAGCCCGCAGGCTTGCCCTGCAGAATTTGAATTTACCAGCCCCTACAATCTCATGAGCCAATTCCTTAATCTCTCTCTGTATGTGTGCACATCCTATGGGTTCTGTTTGTCTGGAGAACCCTGGCTAATACAGATGGTGTGGGTGTATGTTCTTGTCCAAGCACCTGCTCTAGCAGTCTGGGAAGGGAAGGCAGACGATGGAGGGGTAGATTTGCAGGCCTAATCTTGTTCTCACTTTGCACATGAATGGAGGTTCTCATCCAGGCACTGAACAGTGGTTACACCAACCAGGGAAAGATACTACTGGTCTTCAGTGGGATTTAGTAGCTGGACAATGAAGAA
The DNA here is from genome assembly GCF_000696425.1 of Galeopterus variegatus. Taxonomy (NCBI): domain Eukaryota; kingdom Metazoa; phylum Chordata; class Mammalia; order Dermoptera; family Cynocephalidae; genus Galeopterus; species Galeopterus variegatus. The sequence continues at coordinate 22,107 of NW_007739876.1, forward strand.
CTGCCTGTCTCAACAGGCTGATGGCATTCCTATAGAGATGCATTGCTTTTGAGGAAAGATTGGACAAGTTGCTGGTTGCTTGGGACAGCCTCACCTGGACTAGTGACATGCTTGTGTCATTTAAGACTGAATAGGCCAGAGTTTTGGAAAGCAAACTGCTATGAACTATATCTTGTCAGGGCTATGAGTCCAGACAATGCTCTGGAGAGAGTAAATATATAAGTAGGCACTTGGGCCCCAAGTCCAAAGCAGGTTGCTGCTTGGAGCATGCCCAGCAGAGGAGAAGTGGAGACCTCCAAGAAGGAGACTCTGGAGCCAATGATTCAAAGCCCTCCAAGATCCCCTCCTCCTGAAGTAGCTTTTAGCTATTCTCCAAGGAGCATTTCTCTTAGTCCCATGCCTTCAGTGAAGTCTTGTGAAAATCTGCCTGGCCTAGTCAGATGCCAGGGAAACAGGTTCCTTGAGGCCTGATAGTG
>NW_007739876.1:23251-25314 GCF_000696425.1 Galeopterus variegatus
CCTCTCAGGAATAGTCTGGGGACTTATTTTGACATGAGTGGACTGATTTTCAGCAGTAAAGCCAGTAGGGACTTGGACCACAATGATTTGGGAATAGAAAGGAGACACAGTCCTGTTTGGCTGTCCTGTGCTGGTGAGGCCCAGGACATGTGGGACTCATTGGGAGAAGTTTCCTTCAGTTCTGTCACCCCTCCAGGAACAAGAACGGGTGGCTTATGAGGGTGGACAAGAGACAAGAAGACTATGCAAACTGAGAAAGAATGGCATTCTTTCAAACAGACTGGATGATTATATTCCTAACTGATGCCAATACTAACTCACAAACTGCTGAAGAAATGAAATCTGGTTAAATTTGTTCTTTTTTGTCCTTCTTAAAAATATCAAAAGCTAATATTTTGCAGACGGCTCTATACTGGCCACGTTGGCCAGCCTCGTGGGGTCCAAAACAAATACACCTGATCTGGATTTGGTCAGCATCAGGAGGCCAAGGAAGTAGCCAAGGAATTAATAGAGGAATCTCAGGATTGTTCTTCATCCCAAAAGGCCCCCAATTGAAAGAGCTCTCACTTTGGGGGAGGGTGTGAGTGTGTGGCAAGGAGAGGGAAGCAGGGTTGTGGAGGAGGAGCTCATGAATCCATTCAGCTTCGTATAAAAGGATTTTGATTCTGACCTGTCACCGGAAACGGATCTGACTCTTTATCCACGGTGTGAATATTTGTAATCTTTTCTCTTTGCAGTCAAGGGTGTCAGTGAAGACAGAATATGTGTGATGTGCTATTTCTGGTGAGAACTCTGCCCTGGGCCTTCGGGTATTGTCTGCTGGAGAAAACAGGCTTGACATGATGATTTTCTGTACCACAGATATTGCAGGAATCTGTTTTCCACAGATTGATTACATGTCAGCAGACTAATGTCAATGATCCTTTGCGGGTTGTTATTTTAACAAAGTGGGGGTGTTTAGTGGAATTGGTTATTTTTACCTGGATCTTAGGAAATCACCAACTATGCTAATATAGTGGCAAATGATGGGTGAGCTAAGATCTTACATATACAGCAAGAAAAGAACTAGGTATCTGGATGGCAAACAGAGTATTCCTAATAATGAGACATTATCAATAAGGACAGTGATTTCTAGGGAAAAGGGCCAGAGGCCTTCCTGTGCTTTCTTAATTCACTTTAGTCCTCTCAGGCCCAGCTCCCAGTTTCTTGTCTTCCCTTAACCATCTGAGTTATCTCCAAGGGTACCATTTGGTTATCCTCTATCTTAGCGTGGCTTTTCCCAGAGCAGACCCTAGGACAAGTAGTTTATTTGGGGAATGATCCCTGGAAATACTGATGAAAGAGTGGGGAAGTGAGTCAGAGAGGGAAAGGACCAATACAGGAGGCAATAGCAAGCCAGTTACCACTGCAGGGAGCTGGAACTCAGTTCCACTGGGGACTTTGGGAGCCAGCGGAAGATACACACCTCAGAGCGAGCTGGCTTATGTACACACCATCTTCCAACAGTTGCTGGTTGAGGCTGCCTAGGAGGTGCGTTTACTCCCCAGCACTAGCCTGCCCTGTGTGCATCTCTTAGATGGCCAGAGAATGCTCTGTGGCCATCTCTGAGAGTGGCAGGTGCCAGCAGATGAGATCACGCTAGTGCGCACACTCATGGTACATGGAAAGGATATGGGCGGAGCTCTGACAGCATCGGTTCCATCCTTTATTTCTTTTTTTTATTTATATTTATTTTTGTGGGGTACAGTGTGTTCTTTCAGTATATGCATATACTGCACAATGATTCGCTTAGAGTAGAGAGCATAGTTTTGTACTTGTTAGTCTACCACTTCTCCTCTGCACACCTATCCCTTCCTGGCCTCTGGTAACCATTATATTACTTTCTACTTCTTTATGAGAATCCCCCGCCCCTTTTTTTTTAATCCTACATATGAGTAAGACCATGTGGTATTCATCTTTCTGTGCTTGACTTACTTCACTTAACATGATGGTTTCCAGTTCCATCCATGTTTCTGCAAATGATAGGATATCCTTTTTTTTAAATAGCTGAATAGTATTCCATT
>NW_007739876.1:25708-33874 GCF_000696425.1 Galeopterus variegatus
ATCCATGTTTCTGCAAATGATAGGATATCCTTTTTTTTAAATAGCTGAATAGTATTCCATTGTGTGTGTGTGTGTGTGTGCGTGTACATGCACACACCATAGTTCTTTTTTTTTTAATCCATTCATCTGTTGATGGGCATTTAGGTTGATTCCATCTCTTGGCTATTATGAATAGCATTGTGATGAACATGGGAGTGCAGGTGTCTTTTTGATGTATTGATTTCATTTCATTTCTTTTTGGTAAATATCCAGTAGTGGGATAGCTGGGTCATAAGGTAGATCTATTTTTAGTTCTCTGAGGAACCTCCATACTATTTTATACAATGGCTGTACTAATTTACATTCCCACCAACAATGTAGGAGGGTTCCCTTTTCTCCGCATCCTTGCCAGCATTTGTTATTTTTTGTCTTGTTGATAATAGCCATTCTAACGGGAGCGAAATGATATCTCATTGTGGTTTTAATTTGCATTTCCCTGATGATTAGTGATGTTTAGCATTTTTTCATATTCTTATTGGCCATTTGTATGCCTTCTTTTGAGAAATGTCTATTCAGGTCTTTTGCCCACTTTTTAATTGGGTTGTTATTTTTGCTATTGGGTTGTTTGAGTTCCTTACATATTCTGGATATTAGCCCCTTGTCTTGATGTGTAGTTTGCAAACATTTTCTCCCATTCTGTAGGTTGTTTCTTCACTTTGTTGATAGTGTCCCTTGCTGTGAATAGGTGTTTTTTTAAAAAATTTCCCCTCATATCTCTCTGTTCTTTCTTGATCTTTGTATCTTTACCTGGATGCCTGGGCATTTGGGGAGACTGCTACCTCTTCTAGGTTTTGTAGGTGTTTTATGGTGGTGTTAGACGTTTCCTGGTTAATATCAGAGCTTTGTCTCTGGTCTGTGGTTTTGGTTAATTCCAAAATTGGGGGAACTTCCTGTAGGGACCAGCACTTGAGCTCCATGGTTGTGCTAAACTGCTTCTTTGCTGCTGATTCTCTGGAGAAGGCTTTTTGTGCAGCTCAGGTTTTAATTGTTGACCTTGTAAGCACTTCTGGGTAGGGACCAGCACTTGAGCTCCATGGTTGTGCTAAACTGCTTCTTTGCTGCTGATTCTCTGGAGAAGGCTTTTTTTGCAGACAGGATTTTAATTGTTGGCCTTTTAATCACTTTTCCAGGTCTTGTGAGGTCAGATAAACCTAGGCTGTGAGGAAATTCTGGCCTGGGACTGAGTCTTCCCAGCAAACTGTGCCCCTGCAGTTCTATCACCTTGACCAGTCTCCACTGAGATGGCCTGTTCTGATCAGAAGGCAGACTAGCTGCCCACTCTGTGCTCCAATGTTCTCCTGGCAGGTCGGCCTCCCTTGGGCATTCCAAATGCTTCCCATGGGGTGGGCCATGCATGGGTCCCTTGTGATGATTCACTGCCCTCTGAATGGTTCCTTTCTTAAGTCGGCTGTGGCCCCTTGCTCCTATGTGGGTCCATGGGAACCTCATCTGTGGTGTCGCTGGCCTGGGAGCGACAAGACCCTCTTTTCCCCTCCAGACCCTCTTTTCCCCTCCAGACTCTAGACCACTCCATATAATGGGCTCTGCTATGGCTTTTGCTGGCTCCTTCTCCATGTGTGGTGCAGCTTCTTCCCACCTCCTACAAGGCCAGCCCTGATGTGGCCAGCAGGCTTGAAACAGTCAAAATGGTTTCTTCTTCCTCTTGCTGTGGCTTCTCCTGCCTTCACAAACTCTGTGGGTCTCTCCTCCTCTTCTCCTGAGCTCCAGTGGTCCCGGGTTGGCAGTCTTTGCTTTTTAATAGTTGTAAATTGGTCAGTTGTGGGGGAGAGTGACATTGGGGACTGTCTATCCTGCCATCTTGATGACATCCCCATATCAATTTTAGAATTACCTTTGCTATAGCTATAAAAAGATCTGCTGGGATTTTGATTAGAATTGCATTAAATCTATAAATCGGTTTAGAGAGAATTGACATCTTTACTATATTGAATCTTCTAATCTATTAACACAGTATGTCTTCATTAATTCAGATCTTTTTTGATTTCTTTCAATAGAATTTGGTGATTTTTAGTGTAAAGATCTTCCACATGTTTTGCTATTTTTATACGTTATTTTTCTCTACGTTTTGAATTACTGTAAATTATATATTAATATTTAATTAATATATACATATGTTCTATAACTATAAATAATATATTTTAAACTATAAAATTATAAATATTTAATTTTGGTTGCCAGCTGTTCATTACTCATATATAGAAGATATATGATTAATTTTTGTGTGTGGACCTTGTATCCTATGATCTTGCTAAACTCTTTTACTGTTTTTAGGAGCTTTTTGTAGATTCTTGGAATTATCTAAGTAGACAAATATGCGTGAATAGGGACAGTTTTACTTCTTCCTTTCAAACTTTATGCCTTTTGTATAGTTTTCTTGCTTAATTTTCCTATTTAGGACCTTCAGTACTGTGTTAAATAGGAGTGGTGAGTTGACAAACTTGTCTTGCTGCCAATCTTACAGGAAAAGCATTAAATTATTCATCATTAAGTATGATGTTATTTACAAGTTATTAATAAACATCTTTCATCAGGTTGAGAAAGTTCTCTATTTCTAGTTTGTTAGGAGTTTTTTTTTTTTTATCATGAATGAGCGTTAAATTTTATCAAACATTTTCCCGTATTAATTTATATGATCATCAGGTTTTTCTTCCTTAATCTGTTAACATGGTGGATGATGTTAATTTATTTTTGAATACATAACCAGAATTGTATTCCTGAGATGAACATCACTTAGTCATGGTGTATTATTCTTTTTATAGATTGCTGTATTCAATATGCTAGTATTTTTGAGTGTATGTCAATGGGGGATATTAGTCTACAGTTTTCTTGTAATCTTTGGTTTGAAATCAGGATTAATACTGTCCTCATAAGAGGTGTTAGGAAGTACTTCCTCTTCTATTTTTAGGATGAGTTTGTGTAGAATTGGTGTTATTTCTTTTTTAATGTTTGGTAAAATTCTATAATAAAACTATCTGGGCCTTGAAACTTCTCTTTTGGGAGATTCAAGTACGAATTTAATATCTTTAAATTCCTTAAATAAAGAACCATTCAGGTCATCTATTTCTTCTTTAGTGAGTTTTGTTAGTTTGCGGCTTTCAATGAATTTGTTCATTTTATCTAAAGTGTTGAATTTGTTTAGATTGTTTATAGTACTCCCTTATCCTTACAATATCTGTAATGATGTCCCCCCTTCACTAGATATTAGTTATTTGTGCCTTCTCTTTCATTTTCTTATTAGGCAGTAATTAAAGCTTCTTTATCTTCGATCAAGCCCTCTTGCTTCTCTATGTGAAATGCACATTTTTTATTTATTTATTTATCTATCTATCTATCTATCTATTTATTTATATTTTGGGCCATAAAACAAGTCTTAATACATTTAAAAAGAACAAGATAATAGAAAATATTTTCCCTGACCACAATATCAGAAGGAAATTTAGAAAATTCACAAATATGTGGAAATTAAATAGCACTTTTGAAAATAAATAATGGGTAAAAAGAAATATCACAGGGAAATCACAGAGTACTTTGAGATAAAAAAATCAAAGTGCAACATATCAAAATTTATAGATGCAGGGCTCATGCAGTGCTTAGAGAAAAATTTATACTTATAAACAACTATATTAAAAATAAGAAAAGTATCAAGTCAGTAATGTAAACTTCTACCTTAAAAAAATAGTAAAAAAGAGCAAACTAAACCAAAAGTGAATATAAGTAGGAAATAACAAAGATAAAAACAGAAATACATGAAATAGGGAATTAAAAAACATTAGAGAAAATCAACAAAACCAAAAGCTGATTCTTTAAAAAGATCAACAAAATTTGCAAACCTTTATCTAGACTGACCAAGATAAAAAAAGAGAGAAGACTGTAATTACTAAAATCAGAAATAAAGCAGGGGCATTATTACATTGTCATTATGGTTTTTGTGGTGGTAAGATTTAGTTTCTTTCTCTTTCTTATTTGCATTTTTGTTCTACCAGTGGGTTTTGTTCTTTCTTGTGTATTCATGGTAGTGATTATTGCTTTTTGGATTCCAGGTGCAGGATTTCCTTGAACATTTCTTGCAGGGCTGGCTGTGTGGTGGTGAACACCCATGGCTTTTGTGTCTCTGGAAAATACACTATTTTCCCCTTGTTTCTGAAGGATAGCTTTGCTGGGTAGAGTATTCTCGGCTGGTAGTTCTTTTCTTTTAGTATTTTGAATATATCATCCCATTTTCTTCCAGCCTGTAGAGTTTCCATTGAGAAGTCTGCTGTTAGTCTGATAGCGGCTCCCTTACAGGTGACTTGATGCTTTTCTCTTGATTCTTTTAATATTCTCTCTTTGTCTTTGAGCTTTGCCAGTTTGACTATAATGTGTCTTGGAGAGGATCTTTTGGGGTTGAATCTGTTTGGGGATCTTTGAGCCTCCTGGATTTGAAGGTACATGTCTCTCCCTATACCTGGAAAGTTTTCCATTATTATTTCATTGATAGGTTTTCCATTATTATTTCATTGATAGGTTTTCCATGTCTTTTCCTTTCTCCTCCCCTTCTGGAACATCCTTGATTTGAGTGTTTGCACACTTAAGGTTGTCTGATAACTCTCTTAGATTTTCTTCATTTTTTAAAATTCTTTTTTCCTTTTTTTGTCTGTCTGGGTTATTTTGAAAAGACTATCTTCAAGATCAGAAATTCTTCTGCTTGTTCTAGCCTGCTGCTTAAGTTATTTGTTGTGTGTTTTCTTTTCTTTCTTTTTATTTCCTTGAGTGAATCTTTCAGTTCCATGAGTTCTGCTACATTCTTTTTTAAGGTAATAATGTCTTCATAAATTTCCTCTTTCGTATCCTGGATTTTTTTCCCCTCATTTCATTATGTGTCTAACTGAGTCTTCCCGTATCTCAGTGAGTGTCCTTAAGACTATTGCTCAGAATTCCTTTTCAGTCATTTCAAGGGTTATCTGCTCTACAGGGTCTGGTATTTGAAAATTACTGTATTCTTTGGTGATGTCACATTTTCTTGGGTTTTCATATGTCTCATATCTCTACATCAATGTCTGGTCATCTGGTAGAGCAGTTGCTTCTTCTATTACTCAAGACTGAGCTTTGAGGTAAGTAACATCCTGTTCTTTTTCTTGTCTCCTCTGCTAACTCTCTTTGCATCAATACAGTTGAATGTCTGGGGGACTGCCTGCATGGTGGCTGTGGCTACTGCTATGGTGTCATGCAGCTTTTTTGGCAGCCATGGCTGTGGTGATCCACCCCTGCAGAAGTGGTGTTTTTGGTTTGCTCCTTACCAGATTCTTTGTGGAGGATGCTGCCCTTGGATCCTGCCTAGGACCCTGGGTGTACTCTATTTCCTGCCTGCTTCTTTGTGGGAGATGCTGGCCCTTGGCTCCTGCCTAGGACACTGGGCATGCTCTATTCTTGTCTGTTTCCCAGCAGGGGTGGCTGGCCCTTGGCTCCTGCCCAGGACCCCAGATGTGCTGTTTCTATTTGTCTTATCTCTTTCTTTGTCAACCGAGCTAAAGGTTTATCAATGTTATTGATCTTTTCAAAGAACCAGTTTTGGCTTCATTGATATTCTTTATTGTTTTTCTTTTTTCAATTTCATTAACTTTTACTCTGATCTTTATTATTTCCTTCCTTCTGCTTGCTTTTGGATTATTTTACTCTTCTTTTTCCAGTTTCTTAAAATGAAAAATAAGGTTGTTGGTTTTAACCTTTTTTCTTTGCTGATATAAGTGTTTAGTGCTATCAGTTTTCTTTTAAGTACTGTTTCAACTGCAACCCACACATTTCAATGGATTTTATTTTCATTACCTTCAGTTCAAAATATTTCTAATTTATCTTGAGACTTTCTTTTTGACTCATAAGTTATTTAGAAGAGTGCTGTTTAACTTCCACATGTTTAGAAATTTTCCATTATCTTTCTATTACTGACCTCTATTTCTGATTATTATTAGAGAACATACTTTGAATGATTTCAATTCTTTTAAATTTGTTAATGCTTGTTTTATAGCCTAGAATACGGTCTGTCTTGGTGAATACTTCATGTGCATCTGACAACAATGTGTATTCTGTTATTTTGGAATGTTCTATAAATGTCAATTAGATTCAATTGGTTGATCATGTTATTCAGTTCATTTACATACTTGCTAATTTTTCTGTCTACTTGTTCTATTGATTACTGAGAGAGGAGCTTCAAGTCTACAACTTTAATTGTGACTTTGTCCACTTCTTTTAGTTCTAGCAGATTTTGCTTCATGTATTTTGAGGTCCAGTTGTTAACTGCATACACATTTAGGGTTATTAGGCTTTTTTGGTGAATTGACCCTTTTATCATTATGTCATGTTCCTTGTAATCCTTCGTAAGTTTTCTTGCTCTGTAGTCTACTTTTTCTGATGTTAATATAGCCATTCCTGATTTCCTTTGATTAGTGTTTGCACAGTATATCTTTTTCCATCCTTTTACTTTAATCTACTTATATCATTATATTTAAATTAGAAATCTTGTAGATAACATATAGTTGGGTCTTTTTTACAAAAATCCATTTTGCCAATCTCTGCCTTTTTATGTTTATACTGTTTATATTTAATGTAATTACTGGTATGTTTAGATTTAGGTTCACCATTTTCTTATTTGTTTTCTGTTCCTTCTGTTTTTCATTCTCCTGTTTCCCCTTTCCTGCTTCTTTTAAATTATTTGAATGTTTTTTAGCATTCCATTTTAATTTATTGATTAAGTTTTTGATTATATTTCTTTGCATAGTCTTTCTTTGCAATAAACCAATAGTTTTATTGGTTGTTTTAGGGATATACTTTTTATGTAATTTTTTTCCCCTATTTCAACTTATTGGTATACTTAACTTAAAAAGTGTACTTGAAATTAATATTTTACCACTTAAAGTAGATTGTAGAAACCTTACCAAAATACAGATTCCTTTACCTTCTCCTCTTATGTTGTAGTTGTCATATTTATTATATGTACATACATTGAAAGTTTCATCAGATGACGTGTTATAATTTTTGCTTTAAGCAATCACACATTTTTTTTACAGAATGTATGAGGAGAAGAATAGATTATTAATTTACTCATATATATACCATTACTGTTTGTTTTCCTTTATTTCTGATGATCCAAGTTTCCTTCTGGTATCATTTCCTTTCCCTTTAAAGAATTTTCTTTTGTATTTCTTTTAGAGCAGGTCTACTGGCAATAAATTATATTAATTTTCCTTCCACTGAGAATGTCTTTATTTCATCTTCATTCATTAAGGATATTTTTGCTGGAATCTTTACCTTCAGCACTTTAAAAATGTTGTTTTACTTCCTTCTAGCCTCCATGTAATATCTACAGTCATTTGAGTACTTGATATTCTGGCCACTTTCCAGATTTTTTTGTCTTTAGCTTTTAGCAGTTGTATTAAGATGCATCTGCATATGGATTTCTTGAGTAAGTTTTTGTCTTCCATCAAATTTAGAAAGTTTTAATTCTTTATAATTTGAATACTTTTTCTGTACCACACTCTTTCTTATCTCCTTCTGGACTTCTGATGACATAAATGTGGGACCTTTTGTTGTTGTCCCACAGGCCCCAGAGGCTCTGTTCATTTTTAAAAACTGCTTTGTTGAGATATAATTCACATACCATAAAATTCATCCATTTATAGTATACATATGTATGTCAATGATGTTTAGTATATTCACAGGGTTGTAAACCATCACCACAATATAATTGTAGAACACTTTTATCACCCCCAAAAGAAACCCCATACTCATTAATAGCCACTCACCATTCCCCCTCCTAAGCTTTAGACACCCACAAATCTAATTTCTGTGTCTATAGACTAGCCTATTCTTAATATATAAGTGAAGTCATATAATATGTGGTCTTTGTGACTGTCTTATTTCACTTAGCATAATGTTTTTAAGGTTCATCCATTTTGTAGCATGTATTAATACTGTGAAGCATGGTTTTTAAGAGTTGTTAAGTTGCTGTTAAGAGTAAAGAGTTAAAGTGTAGTTTTTTAAAAAAAAATATTTATTTATTTATTTATTTTTATTTTTATTTATTTTTTTATTATTTTTATTTTGTCAATATACAATGTAGTTGATTATTGTGAC
>NW_007739877.1:0-668 GCF_000696425.1 Galeopterus variegatus
TTTGATGAGGATTGCATTGAATCTGTAGATCACTTTGGGTAGTATAGACATTTTCACAATGCTGATTCTTCCAATCCAAGAGCATGGGATATCTTTCTGTCTTTTTGTGTCCTCTTTAATTAATGTCAATAGTAGTTTGTAGTTCTCATTATAGAGATTTTTCACATCATTGCTTAAATTTATTCCTAGGTATTTTATTTTTTGGTAATTATTGTAAATAGCTAGCTTTCTTGATTTCTTTTCCTGCTAGTTCATTGTTGGAGTATAGAAATGCTATTGATTTTTGCATGTTGATTTTGTATCAAAGAGGATCTTTTTGTATTGAATCTGTTTGGTGATCTTTGAACCTCCTTTTTCTTTTCTTTTTTTTTTTTTGGTGACCGGTAAGGGGAGCGAAACCCTTGGCTTGGTGTCGCCCACACCGTGCTCAGCCAGTGAGCGAACTGGGCATCCCTATATGGGATCTGAACCCATGGCCGCTGCACTCCCAGTGCCACACTCTCCCAAGTGAGCCACGTCTGATGTTCCATGTCTCTCCCTATACCTGTTAAGTTTTCTGCTATTATTTTGTTGAGTAGGTTTTTAATGCCTTTTTCTTTCTCTTCCTCTTCTCCTCCCCTTCTGGATTATCCATGATTCACATATTAGTGCACTTTAGGTTGTCTTTT
>NW_007739877.1:1283-2962 GCF_000696425.1 Galeopterus variegatus
TATTCCTTTGGTGGTGTCATATTTGATTGTTTTTTCATATTTCTAGTATTTCTACATTGTTGTCTGGTCTTCTGGTGGAGCATTTGCTTCTTCTATTACTCTTGGGTGAGATTTGAGGGAAGAGACTTCCTTCTCTTTTTCTGGGCTCCACTGGTAACTCCTGTGTGTCACCTGCTTGGTGGATATGGTTGCTGCTCTGGTGGTGAGCTGCCCTTGTGGTGGTAGTGGCTGTGGTGGTTGCTGTGGTGGACCACCCATGTGGAAGCAGTTTTTGTGGTAGTGAAGGGGGCTGTGGTTCCTGGTACACTCCTGCCTTCTGTCAGGTGGGGGTGGGCAAGCTGCCTGCAGCTCCTGGTGGGATTCCATGTGTGCTCCTGCCTTCTCTGGAATGACTTCTAAAATGTTGTGTATGTGTGTTTAACGTTCAGCTGCTAACATGGGGATATTCCTTTTAGATAGCAGGATAGGAAGAATGGCCCTCTCAGAAGGAGTTGTTGACTCTGTGTGGCTTGGGGAGTATCCTTGTTACCTGGGGAGGGATGCAGGAGTCTACAGCATTTTCTAATCTTGCCCCTATAGGTTCCTCTTGTCACTGGAGTGTAAACTTCATGAGAGTAGAGATTTTGTCTGCTTATTCATAGCTATTTTTCTGGCACCTCAAACAATGGATGCCTGACTTGTATTTGGTGCTCAGGGAATGTTTCTAGAATGAATGAATCAACTTATATGCTTATGGCTTTGGGATGTAGAATTTTTTTACCTTTATCTCAGTTGGAGGAAAACAGGAAGATTTACATAGCTTTTCATTTATTCTTTTAGTAGCACAGAGACATATTGAAAGATCAAGGCAACACTTAAGTAACTGGAATGAAAAAAATCCTTTATTCCTGGTATATGACTAACTTAATGGAAGGACTGGCTTTGTAGTTTAGGGCCTTGGGACATATGGCTCCTCTCTGTTTTTTACCTAGACAACTTGTTATCCTTGTCACTCAGAATGAGGTGGTAGATGGCTCATCAGCAGGCCGTGAAGAAGGACACTGTGGAGTTTGGTGATGGCTCTGGCATTTTGCAGTGTGAGACCTTATTAACATTACAGTTTCCTTACCTTGAAATGGGATGGTACCTGGCGTGTGTGGCTTCATAAGGGTTCAGTGAGATAACAAGGGAGAGCGCCAGTGATGTAACAGTGCCTGTCACGGTGCAGTGACACAGGAGGCTGTGTGTAGAAGTCTCCTTTAAGAAGTTGACATTTCTAGACTTGCTCAGTTATTGGGATTTTTTTGTTGTTTGTTTGTTTTAACATGCATGCAGTTTGTTACTCCTCCCTCACAATAGGGCATATTGAACAGAGTCCTGTAAGGGAGTAGAGCTGCTCGAGTCATGATTTGGCAATTGTGGAGCTTATTTAGGCATTTACATAACTGCATTGACCTGAACTAGTTTGTTAATGAACCAGCATTCTTAAATATAGAAGCCACATGAGAGACCATGGGGAAATCTAAACTAAGTTCTTGGGGTCTATCAATCCAGGGCAGCTTTCACTTCAGAATTTAATTGAAAGGAATAGTAACTCTCTGTAATAACTAAAATAAATGAGAGAATTATATTGGAAACCCTTGGCTAATTATAAATTCTAAGATGCATTTCAGTTCACGTGAGGGTTTTAACATCCACCA
>NW_007739877.1:3820-4472 GCF_000696425.1 Galeopterus variegatus
TTAGTTTTGTTTTCTTTTTTCCACTTTAGGAGAAATTAAATTATCTGGGCAGGATAACCTCAGCAGACTATCATCAATGTGCAAATAATATGCCACTTAGGGTGCATTTTTAATAGACTGCTTGTCAGAAGAACTCACGTTTTCTTCTGCTTCACGTAGAGCAGTTCTTGTTCTGCATTCAGAAAACAAAACAGTCTTTCATTTATTAAGAAAATACGCACTTAGCAAAACCAATGAATTTTAATAGGAAAAGGGAATCAGGACTCATCTTCCTCAAAGGCAGACATAAAAATGAATGTCTGTGAAACGTGCCAATTCATCTTTGTTCTCTCCTTAGCACTTCCTCATACCTCAAGGATGATACTTCCTTCTACGTTATAGTTATTTACAAACCCACATTATTTCTGTAGTGGACACTAAGCTTCTTCAGTAGTGTGATTCAGTAATAATGTGGCCAGGTGCCTTACACCTAATGAGGCTCCATAAGTATTTGGTGAATGAGTGGAGGTTCTCTGAGCAAAGCACAGAGGGCTGGGTTTGTCATTTGTGGTTCTCATAGTTCAAGATGTGGGTGGTGTGGAAGATCCTGAGTGAGCCATTGCACTGTACTACTGTATCTGGGATGGCAAGAGAAGCCTTCCAGAAAACCACC
>NW_007739877.1:6070-6627 GCF_000696425.1 Galeopterus variegatus
TGGAGTTATATTTTCTAGTGCCAGCTGGGCCTTGCATAGCTGCAGCCTCTGGGTGCCCATCCTGTGCATAGCCGAGCCGTGGGAGGTGGGTGGGAGGGAGAGTAGCCAGGCTGCCCCCGTGACAGGCTCCCATTGGCCCAGTCCTTCTGTCTCTGCCAGCCTCAGCCTTCCTGTTATCTGACCTCTCCACACATTTACCTCTGGGATAATGCCCAGGTTCCTTAGCAGTCCTACAGGGCCTTCGTGCACTCCATGATTGATCCACATTCCCTGTGACATACTCCCTTTTTAATTCAGGTGTATATGTATTTATCAGATGCCTGCTTTGCGATAGCCACTGTGCAAGATACTGAGAACATAAAAGGGAATACAATTTAGTTTTTGCTTTCCAAGAATTTATAATCTAATGGGATAGCCCAGTATGTAAACGATTTCAAAGGAATGGTTTAAAGGAATGTAAGGGGAAGCAGAGAGGTGGGACTGACAAGCCCACTTTTCTCCATCCTTCCTGAGCCACTCAGTATTGGTTTGATGTTGGTGTTTTATAACTGTGTAGC
>NW_007739877.1:6928-13992 GCF_000696425.1 Galeopterus variegatus
TCCCAGTGGATATTTAGCAATTTCTGGAGGCATTTTTTGGTGGTCATGGCTGGGAGGTACTACTAGTATCTTGATGGGTAGAGGCCAAAAGTCTGCTCATTAACACTAATGCATGGGATAGTCTCCCTCAAAGAATTTTCTAATATGAAATGTTAGTAGTGCCAAGGCTGAGAAACCCTGGTCTGGATGAATAGCCTATAATGCTCATATTCACTGGAAAATGTTTACAAGATCCAAAATCATGTGTGCTTATAATAATGTAAAAAAGATGATTTTGAACAAAAGGGGATTGGAGGGTAAGGTGGGAGGATGATAGTGATTTTTGGCTGTTAGCCTTTTAAATTTTATTTTGGCTTTTAGTGCATGGTGTTCTTATAATAGGCCTGTTTTTATTACTTAATCCATAAGATAAATTGTTTTGATTATTGCTTAGCATGTTTTGGAGAACTTTATTAATGTATCCCCAGTGTCCAGCACAAACCCTGTAACATAGTCCACACTGAATATGTATTTGCTGGATGAATGCATGAGTGCATATATTCCTGGAGATAGTAGCATTTTACTTACCTCTTATACTTTCACAGTGAGCTAAATGAAAAACATGCTGCCTGAGTTTATGAAAGTCATTTCAAGAATTCAAAGCGAGTGTTAGGTCAGTAAAAAGGAGACACCTGGCTTTCCAGTAGGGAGTGTCAGCTTGTTTGGAAAGCCGAACAGGCGAAACATGGCAGAAGTTCACGAGAGCCCACTTGGTCTAGAGCCACGGAGGAATACGCTGTAAGCAAACAGCTGCACCAAAAAGCAAACTCAACGCAAACCTGTCATAGGAGAACAAGTGAGCACAGTGCAGGGTCCTTAGCGGCAGTGGAAACCTTGCTTAATGGCAGACTGCTGGCAGCCGGGGGCACAGACAGACGGAGCCAAGGCCAGGCAGAAAGCGCCTCGCACGGCCGCTGGACCCCATCTGTGCTGTGCTGTGCTGCTGGGAAGAGCGGGTGCCTTGCTCTTCCCACTTCCTCCTTCCCGTTTTCCTGCATGAACCCTTCTCTCCAGCCAGACTTCCCTGCTGCTTTTCTAAACACGCCTCGTGCTGTCCCCCATCTGTTCGCCACGTTCTTCTGTCCACAATGCCATTCTCTCTCTCCTCGCTACCTCTGAGTTTTCTTTTACAAGACTCAGCTCAAGTTCTTTACCCTTTGTGGAACCCTTCCTAGGTTTTCCTACATCAGACATCTTTCACAATCTGATTCCTTCCTCTCTCTCTGCCTGAACAGCTTGCAGTCATGGCTGTTAGCAGGGCTTCAAAGGTACAGTCGTTGGCATAGCACATCCTGGGACAGGAGTCAGTAGTAAGGACGTTACAGTTAAGGAGAACACACAAAAGTTTCCACTGTAGAGACACCTCAGGTGTCTTAAAATAACTGGGGACAAATTCATCTTGTAAGGCAGTGAGGATGGGAGAGCCTCTCCCTTTGGCCCATCAGGGGCCCATTGGATGGATGTTGTCTTTACATGGCACCTCATGGCTCAGCGTGTGAGCGACGGTTCTGACACTACCTACCTGGACAAAGAGGGGATCTGGAGGAGTGCTTATATCTTGTCTGCAAACTCCAGACCTGGAGAGAGACGAAAATGTAAATGCTGTCCTAACACTAGTCAGAGGTAAGTTCCCTTATGCTTAGGTCCCCATTCCAGTTTTTGGATACAGGTGGAATAAGGCTAGACCTTGTTTTCTCAGCATTCAGGTACAACATGGAAGGGTGTGTGTCTCTTGCTGTGTCCTGGTCTTGGCTCTTGGCAAGCTCAGGGAGTGAGGCCAAGTTTTGCTAATTGGCCAGAGCCAACCCTCTGGGCTAGACATTCTGTCAGTCTCCCCAGGGACCCTCTCCCCAGATTCAATCAGAACTATGCAATATTGTGTAGAATTCCCAGCGATAGTGGATTTTGATCAGCTCTATTTACAAGAGCAATATTAAAAACATAAAATCGCCCA
This sequence comes from Galeopterus variegatus, assembly GCF_000696425.1. Classification (NCBI taxonomy): domain Eukaryota; kingdom Metazoa; phylum Chordata; class Mammalia; order Dermoptera; family Cynocephalidae; genus Galeopterus; species Galeopterus variegatus. The sequence continues at coordinate 8,922 of NW_007739877.1, forward strand.
GAGAGTATGCTTAAAATTAAAGTGTAAAGCAGTAGAAAGTAGAAGGGACTTGTGAAAATGAATTTTAATTCTGCTACAGAGAACTTTTATTCTTTGTGCAGCATTTTTTAAGGATGTCTCTAAAACATCCTGGAGACCAGTCTTTAGAAAGTTGATTCATTTTATAGTAAAACTCTGACAGATGTATTGAAATTAAAATCTCATGTTGAGTGTTAAAGTTTTATTATCATACCTGTCCTTATTATAATGACTTGTTTTCTATTCATCTGAGATCATTGGGTAGAGAAAATTTACCTTGATTTTTGCATTCAGAATACTCAGTTGCCTGTTTACCATGGTTTCATTTATTTTTAGATGAAAATTTCTCCTTTTTTGTGTGCAGCTGAATGTGTCTCTCAGTTGCCAAAGTGGAGGGGAATATGGCTATTAAATGAGGATGATCATTTATATGCAAGTTAAAATATATTCTGAAAAGGATGGAAGCTTGTTCTTGCCTGTAGCTTGTTTGTTCAGTCACGGCTGTTTCTACACTGTGTTTTGTCCTGTATCTTAGCAGTAAGGCCTTTATTTATGTTGAAGTAGAGAAAGGTGATAAAATGTATCTGGAGTGGACCTATAAGAAATAAAAAACCTGTAACCCTTGCATAACTTAAATGTGGGCCAGTGATTCTGAAAGAGTCTAAATTGTCTTTTTAAATGCCATCATGTAAACACATACATTTGACCATTGACCTGATGGAATTTATCTTAAATGACCAGGTTCTAGATCTTTGCTGATCTAGAAAAGAAATCATAGTACTTGTTTCAAAACAAGTCATCACATATATATGTTAAATCATTCAGAAAATATGTATGGAGTGACTACTGTGTATTGGGTACTATGCAGATGTCATGGGTATAAAGGTAAATATGGTCCTTACCTTCTAGGAACTTGGAGTCTAGGAGGAGATACAGACGAGTGAAGAAGCAGTTATGGTATTGGGTGAAAAGGGCTCGGATCAGGGCCCCAAAGCATGTACAATCCTAGAGGCCCTCCTTAAAAAGTGTCCAAGAGAATTTGGTAGAGAAATGAACGTGTATTTTGAAGGGGTTTGTGCAGGTGAGGAGCCCTGAAGTGTGAGCTTCCCTCCCCAGGCCCCGTGGGACGTATCCATAGGGGGTGGGAGCACCTGAGCAAACCTGGCGCCGGCTCCTGGAGGAGGCAGCACTGTGGGTGTGTGGCGTTCTGTTCCTGCTCCCTTACAGTGTACTGTCCACACAGCAGCCAGCTGAGCCTCTGAACCCTGAGTGAGGTGCCAGCCCTCCCCTGCTCACACTTGCTTTCCATCACGCTCAAAACCAAACCCTCCCAACGTGCCTCGGGGGTTGCACTTGCTACCTTCCTGCATGCAGGGTTCCTCACCTGGGTTTAGCACAGGCATGCTCCTTTGCTGTCTTCCCGTCTGCTCAAGCGTCCCTCTCAGAGGGGCCTCACCTGGCCATGCCATCAGGAGCACCCCTGTGCTCTCTGCCCTCTTGATCCTGATTTCTTTTTTTCAGAGCGTCATGTCTACATTATACATTCATCGTTTGTCTGTCTCCCCTATGGGGATGGAAGCTCTGGGAGGATGGCCACGCAGACCCTGTTCTCTGCAGCATCCCCTGCACCGAGAGAGGGGTCTGGCATGAAGGAGGCACTCGTTAAATATCTGCTACAAGAAGAAGTGAATGAAAGCCATAGAGACATGGTGTGGGTACAGTAGCTGGGACGTCTATTCTCAATGGCTTGTGCAAAGGGAAGCTAATGGTCTTCCGGTCTCTAAATATTTTGGGAGGCTAAAAATATTTGTTCCTGAGCATCATAAATTTACAGAATTTTTAAATTTTGGGGGAAAAAATTTCCTGCCAGATTCCTATGGATAGACGGCAGCAGATGTCCTAAAATAGGTCTGATATTGTATTATAATCAACATGTATATTAAATGTTCTGTTTAATTTCAAATGCCTTCATTTTGGATCTGGTTGGAAGAGATTTTGAGAAGTGGGAAAGGAGGGAACAGTTCAGAGTGTATGCGTTGTAGGGGGAGTGTAATTTCTAAGAGGTTAAAAAAATCCCAAATAAGATGTTTTCTTTCCGATTATGCATTTGTTAAGCTTTTTGAAAATGCATTTGGTCATGAAAGCAGCATGTTGAAATGTGCAAGCGATCTCCTGCTCTTTATGTTTCTGCTGGTACGTACAGCCTCTTTTCTAGGATGGCAGTGGGTGCTTTGAGGAGACTCCTAAAATTCCTTTGGGGGTGGACGATGAGACAGCAACTAAGCTTTTTTATATTTTGTTGTAAGGGCTGCCATAAACAACCTCATTTAGTCACCTGTAATGCTCTGAACTGAGGTGTGTTGAGGGAGCTAGCGTGTGGAGGGGAAACCCTGACACCTTTTACACCCTTGTCCTTTTTATAGCATGTATGTGTGGGGTTAAGTAGATTTACAAATTACATTATCTAGTTTAAATTAACCTTCACAAAATAAATAAGTGGGTTAAGAAACAAAAATTGACAATCATGCTAAAAAGTGGCAGTGCAAGTGAGTATCAGAAGACGGCCGAATTGGTGTGGCTTCTACTGCCGTTTCTACGAGAATTTCCTCAGCCAACTGGAAAAACAATAACTTAATTCCACTGGACAAGAAGTCGGCCAGAAAATTCAAAATCATCAAGAAGAATACTTGGAATGTGGATTCATAGCTATTATTGTAACAATGTACAGTATCTTGCCCTAACTAGATACAGGTTGAGTATCCCTTACCCAAAATGCTTGGGACCAGAAGTGTTTTGGATTTTGGATATCTTTGGGTTTTGAAATATTTGAAGAATACGTACATGCCTCATCTGAAAATCTGAAATCCGAAATGCTCCAATGAGCATTTCCTTTGAGTGTCATGTTGGTGCTCAAAAGTTTCAGATTTTGGAGCATTTCTGATTTTGGATTTTTGGATGAGGGGTGCTCAACCAGTAGTAGATCTTGTTATATTAGTTACTGGTCCAAATACACATAATATACAATGTGTGAACAAGTGTACACATATTGGAGGATGCATGCTCAAAGCATCTTGCTGTTATGAGTGTCTGCTCAAGAAAGCTTAGTGTCCACTGCTCCAGTGTCTTGCTAAGACATGAGGCATCACCTGAAAACCTAGAGATGCAGAATTTCAGGCCTCATCCCAGACCTCCGGAATCTTAATCTGTAGCTCAACAAGAACCCCAGGTGATTTCTTGCACATTACAATTTGGGAAACACTGCTCAAGGGAATATTTTATAACATGCTGCTTCTGTGCATTTGACATCAGGGAGTGATTCCTCTCCACAAGAAATTATGGAACTAAACAGGTCCAGTTTTTAATTTTAGTTATGTCACTAAGAAACTTGGCCGTAGGCAGTGGATTCTTAGACCCTCTGAGACCCGGTTTCTACCACCATAAAGCAGAAACAACACTCCCTGCCTCCAGGGCATGTGTAAGGATTGTCCGTATGCGCAGCACTCTCACCGACTGCCCTTCAGTCCCTGCACCTCCCCGCGGCCCCACGTGTCCGTGAGCGCATAGAAGGGTGGATAGCTCTTCCTTGTCTTTGTATTTCCCAGTGCAGAGGTCTTTAAACTTTCTGTTCATGTACCTCCTAAAAGAATCTTGAAAATTTGTGCATATCCTCACATTTTTAAACATTACATTGAGAAATTTCATCATAAGTTTAAAAAGTTGAAGAATAATTCTTAGGTTATTGTAATCATTGACATTTAAAAACTAGAACAGGTTACATCACTGTTTTCTGTCTAGCCAGTGGAATCTAGATACTGGATGATTTCATAGCAGATGGGAGAAGCCAGAGGATGTCTTCCCTGACTCTCTCTCTGGCTTTGGTGGCATCTATAGTAGCAGCTGAGTCTCCTGGCAGTTCCAGTTTCCACTGGGTGGGCTCACGGTGGCTGCAGCTACCTGGGGATGCTGGTCCTGAGGTCCTGGTGACACCACCTGCTGCCTTTGCTTCTCCAGCTCAGGGTGGTGCTGGCTTCCAGTCATCTCGGTGTTGCTCTGAGGTTCCCAAGTGGTTTATTATCTCTTCCTTCATGTGTATAACCAGTTCCCTGAACTAATTTTAATTTCCTCTGTGCCAAATAAAGTGGATTCTGTTTTTTTGGTTAGATCCTGATGTACCAGTCTTTACTGATATACCAATATGTGGAATTGTCCTGTTGTCACTGGAAGGCTTTTATACCCCATATCAACGTACTGTAGAAAGATTCAGTATGTGTGAGGGGTGTTCTCCTTAAAAAATGAAAGAAGGGCAGTTGTAAGGAGGAAGGATGTTCCCAAGAAGAGGAATTTTTGGGAAAATGTACAAATAGAAGATAAGGATTTATAAATTGATTCCTTTGAAAAGAGTACACTTGAAGAGTCTTTGTGTGCTCCGGTGTGAAGAGTGCTGCCTTGCAAAGCCAGGCATGTTGCATATTTAGGCACACTAAGTGTTGTTTGTATAAATGGATGATGGCATATGTACCAAAATCCCAAATTGTCCAGAAAATCATCTATTACATTAATGGGGCCTGATTGCAGCCAACTGAGTGGAATACATTGGAGGCTGCAGCTCAGAGTGGGTTGCACTGGGCCTCTGCAAGGGCCGGCACTCGGCTGAGCAGATAGAGCCACCGGAGGGGCAGGCAGGATCTTGGATGCCCAAGCAATAATGGGCCATCAGCTGGAAACAGGGCTGCCTCACTCTCTGTGCCAGCAACAGCAGCTGTGGTGCTGAGGCTTGCAGTTGTCAGCATCTGCTTTGGAGCTCGGCCACTTATCTGGGGAAATATCTTTGACAAATTTGTTTACAGTATATCAAGTTGTGCATTTATTGGCTAGCTGACTAAACTGAAAATGGCCCAAGGAGGATTTTAAAAAGGACCACTTTTCATTGACATAGAACAGAGTCCTCCTCCCCCAAAGAGTACTATTTAGCATCTTTACTTTTTGCTATAATTTTAAATTACAAACATATTATGAACTTTAATCTATATTAAGTTGAATGAATGGGCCGGCC
>NW_007739877.1:14594-33446 GCF_000696425.1 Galeopterus variegatus
CGATCCGTTGCCGGACACGGAAAAAAGACAAAAGACAAAAAAAAACAACAAAAAAAAAACAACAAAAAAAAATAAGTTGAATGAGAGGAGTGGAGCTTAAAATCCCACCCCGCCCCCCATCCCACAGAAACCAAAACCACAAAGAAGGTGCTCACGCAGAGAGAGACCCCGTCATTTATAGTGTGCTGGCTGGGCTGGCACCATGCTTAGAGCTCATGTCTTCAACTTATTTCTCTCTCTGAACTTATCAGGTGGATATTGGTATTGTGCCTGTTTTATTGATGGGGAAACTGAGACAAACGTAAAGTAGCTTGCCCAGAGGCACACAGCTGTTAAGAGGCATAGCTGAAATTGAACCAGGCATTTTGACTCCAGAACTCAACTTCTTAACCACTCGGTCAAAACGTCAGAGCAGCTGGGCACACCAGCCACTGATTCTCCAGAAAGGTGCTGATATTTCCCCAAGGGGCTGATTGCCTTTGTTAGGCTTACCTGGGAGGAGAAGACCTTGGCATTTAGTGTATTGAGGCAAGGGTAAATTTAACTGACAGTTGGAATTAATATTCTTTCAAAGAGCCTATACCCTGGGTATAGAGTTGGTTTCTTACAGGGAACGCTGTAGCAACGGAGAAAATTTGTGAGGATGATAGCTCTGGAAAACAAAGGCAAACCTTCTTAACCCTAGAAATCTGGCCTTCCAACTTGAGAATCTTCTTTTAAAAAATCCAAAAAGTTAAAGTCATATGGTCTGTGAGCTTTCTGGAAGGATTAAAGATCAGAGATCAGTTTTTAGGAAGATGTCACGTGTAAAATGGAGACCCAGATAGAACAAAGTTGGCTCTTGAAAGAAAAGGTGGAGATACTTGACATGTGGAGCTAGGTCTCCAGGAAGAAAGCGGGCTTTGAACTAATATCAAGAGGCAGCAAGTACCAGGGAGCAGGCTGCCTTTGGGAAAGGGAGAATAGATCATTAATGGTTTTGAAAGTCAAACTACAGAACTGCCCTTTTCAAGATTTTTAATAAATAAGAAGAGAATGAAAATATGTTTGATATAGTAATGCAGACACAGTGAAGGACTTGTTCATGGAGTTTTGATGATCAGTAAATAAGAAAGTACTTAGGAAATGAGAATCAAAGTCAGGAGAGTTGCCTACTTGTGTTCAAGTTTGCTCCAGTGTTCTGCGTAGAATCGTATCTTGTAGTTTCACTTTGGTATTTCCAGTGTTACTAGTCATCATCCTCGCCTTCCTTCCCTCCCTCCCATAAATACCTTTGAGCCTCCATGGTATGCCCTGAACCCTGGGCTGGGCACTGAGGACACAGTGGTGAACAAGCCACACATGGTCTTTGCTGTATTAAATTTCATTAAAAAGCACAAATATATAATTATAGCAGCACTAAGTATTATGCAGGAGAGCCACGTGGTGATCTGGATGTTTAACAGAGAGATCTGACCTGATCAAAGAGTGAGAAGAAAAAATCCAGTGAGGGAGGGTATGCCTGTTCCCCAAGAGGCTGGGTTCTCACTTGTTGGGAAGTTCAGGATGTGTAGACCTTTCCTAAGGCTGAAATTCTTTTGCAGGAAGGATTCTTGAATGAAGATATCCAGGGATCAAAAGCCTTTTCTACCTTACATCATTTTTTTTTTTAGTTTATACCAGTATATTATACTGGGTTGTGGCTCAGGAATTAAACCATGGCTAAAGGCAGGAGCATTACATTGTCAATTTGTCTTGTATATAATTATAGCAGCACTAAGTATTATGCAGGAGAGCCACGTGGTGATCTGGATGTTTAACAGAGAGATCTGACCTGATCAAATAGTGAGAAGAAAAAATCCAGTGAGGGAGGGTATGCCTGTTTCCCAAGAGGCTGGGTTCTCACTTGTTGGGAAGTTCAGGATGTGTAGACCTTTCCTAAGGCTGAAATTCTTTTGCAGGAAGGATTCTTGAATGAAGATATCCAGGGATCAAAAGCCTTTTCTACCTTACATCATTTTTTTTTTTAGTTTATACCAGTATATTATACTGGGTTGTGGCTCAGGAATTAAACCATGGCTAAAGGCAGGAGCATTACATTGTCAATTTGTCTTTTTCACTGACCTGCTGGGTAAATAATATGGGGGTACTTGAAAAAGGTTGGGGAAAATAGAGTTAAAAGATAGTACAAATCTTTCCATGAACTTTTGGAAGTACCCTTGTGCTAAGACTTACATTTGCATAGCAATTAATAGTTGGCTGAGTACTTTCATGCAGTTTTTGATTTTTAATTTTTAAAAAATTGTAACATTTACTTGTACATACTTGTGGGGTACAGTGTGTTGTTTCAATACCTGAGTATATTGCACAGTGATTCACTTAGGGTAGATAGCATAGTTTTGTACCCCTTAGTTCACCACTTCCCACTCCCACTCCCAGCTTCTGGTAACTATCATTCTACTCTCTACTTCTATGAGAACTTCTTTTTTTCTTTATTAAATATTCCACATATGTGTGAGATCATGTGAAATATGTCATTTTGTGCCTGGTTTACTTCACTTAACATGATGGTTTCTAGTTCTATCCATGTTGTTGAAAGTGATAGGATATCATTTTTTATGGCTGGATAGTATTCCATTGTGTACATATACCACAGTTTTTAAAAATCTATTCATCCACTGATGGGCATTTAGGTTGATTCTGTCTCTTCACTATCGTGAATAGTGTCGCTATGGACATGGGAGTGCAGGTATATTTTGGATATTTATTGATTTCATTTCCTTTGGGTATATACCAAGTAGTGGGATTACTGTGTCATACAGTAGATATATTTTCATTCTCTAAGGAACCACCATTCTGTTTTCCACAGTGGCTGTATCAATGTACTTTCCCACCAAGAATGTAGGAGAATTCCCTTTTCTCCGCATCTTTGCCAGCATTTGTTATTTTCTGTTTTGTTGATAATAGCCATTCTAACTGGGGTGAGATGATATCTCACTGTGGTTTTAATTTGCATTTCCCAGATGATTAGTGAGTTTGATCATTTTTCATGTGCTCGTTGGCCATTTGTATGCCTTCTTTTAAGAAATGTCTGTTCAGGTCCTTTGCCCATTTTTTAATTTTTTTTTTTTTTTTTTTTTTTGCTGTTGAGTTGTTTGAGTTCCTTATATGTTCCAGATATTAGCCCCTTGTCTGATGCATAGTTTGAAAACATTTTCTCCCATTCTGTTGGCTGTCTCTTCAGTGGTTGATAGTGTCCCTTGCTGTGCAGAATATTTTTAGTTTGATCTAGTCCCATGTATGAATTTTTGCTTTAGTTGCCTCTGCCATTGTAGTCTCACTTAAAAAAGCACTGCCTACTCCCATTTTGTGTAGTGTTTCCCCTATGTTTTCCTCTAGTAGTTTCATAGTTTCAGGTCTTAAGTTTAGGTCTTTGATCCATTTTGAGTTGATCTTTGTGTATGGTGAGACATAGGGGTCAAGTTTCAATCTTCTGTATGTGGATACCCTGTTTTCCCAGCACCATTTATTGAAGAGGCTGTCCTTTCCCCACTGTATATTTTTGGCACCTTTGTCAAAAATCAGTTAGCTGTAAGTGTGTGAGTTTATTTCGAGGCTCTCTATTACTTTCCATTGTTCTTTTTGTCTATTTTTATGCTGGTGCCATGCTGTTTTGGTTACTATAGCCTTATAGTATATTTTGAAGTCAGGAAGTATGATGCCTCCAGCTTTGTTCTTTTTATTCAAGATTGTTGTAGCTGTATGGGGTCTTTTGTGGTTCCATACGAATTTTAAGATCATTTTTTCTATTTCTGTGAAGAGTGTCATTGGTATTTTGATAGGAATTGTGTTGAATGTCTAGATTGCTCTGGGTGATATGGACATTTTGATGATGTTAATTCTTCTGACCCATGAACATGGTATATCTTTCTATTTATTTGTGTTCTCTTCATTTTTTTTCACCAATGTTTTATAATTTTCATTGTATAGGTCTTTACACTTCCTTGGTTAAATTTCCCTGTAGGTATTTCATTTTTTGTTAGCTATTATGAATGAGATTACTTTCTTGAGTTTTTTCTTCAGATATTTCATTGTTGGCATATAGGAAGGCTATTGACTTTTGTGTGTTGATCCTTCCACTATACAAAATTCATTTATTAGTTCTAGTAATTTGGGGGGAATCTTTAGGGATTTCTATATATAAAACCATGTTATCTACAAATAGGGATAGTTTGACTTTCTCTTTTCCAATTTGGATGCCCTTTGTTGCTTTCTCTTGCCTTATTGCACAGCCTGGAACTTCCAGTACTCTGTTGAATAAAAGTGGGGAAAGTGAGTATCCTTGTCTTGATTTAGATCTTAGAGGAAAAGTCTCTGATTTTTTTCCATTCAGTATGATATTAATTGTGGGTTTGTTGTATTGAATTGAGGTACATTCCTTCTATAACTAGTTTGTTTAGTGTTTTTATCATGAAATGGTGTTGGATTTTATCAAGTGCTTTATCTTTATCTATTGAAATGGCCATAAGTTTTTATTTCCTTCGTTCTGTTGATGTGATGTATCATGTTTATTGATGTGCATATGTTGAACCATTCTTACATCCCTGGGATGAATCCCACTTGATCGTGCTGAATGAGCTTTTCGGTGTGTTGCTGGATTCTGTTTGCTAGTATTTTGTTGAGGATCTTCGCGTCTGTGTTCGTTAGGGATATTGGTGTGTAGTTTTCTTTTTCGTTGTGTCTTTTTCCAGTTTTGGTATGAGGGTAATGCTGGCTTTGTTGAATGAGTTTGGAAGTATTACCTCCTCTTCAACTTTTTGAGAAGAGTTTGAGAAGAGTTGGTATTAGTTCTTCTTTACATGTTTGATATAATTCGGCAGTAAAGCCGTCTGGTCCTCAGGTTTTCTTTGTTGGGAGACTTATTACTGCTTCAATCTCATTACTTGTTATCAGTCTATTTGTGATAATTTTTCATGATTCAACCTTGATAAGTTGTGTGTGTTGAGGAATTTATTCATTCCTTCTAGGTTTTCCAGTTTGTTTGCATATAGTTGTGTAGTATCTTTTATGATTCTTTGGATTTCTGTGGTATCAGTTGTAATGTCTCCTTTTTTATTTCTGATTTTATTTATTTGAGTCTTCTCTCTTTTTTTCTTCATTAGCCTAGCTTAAGGTTTATTGGTTTTGTTTATCTTTTTGAAAAACCAACTCTTTGTTTCATTGCTCTTTTTTTTTTTACTGACCGGTAATGGGATCGCAACCCTCGGTGTTGCACCTGCACCGCGTTCAGCCAGCGAGCGGGAACCGGTCTCCACATGGGATCTGAACCCTCGGCGGGAGCGCCGCTGTGCTCCCAAGCGGCGCACTCTCCAGTGCGCCACCGGGCCAGCCCTTCATTGCTCTTTTGTATTCCTTTTTAAATCTCTAATTCATTTATTTCTGCTCTGATCTTTGTCATTTCTCTCCTGCTGATTTTGGGTTTGGTTTGTTCTTTGTTAGTCTGGGAAAGACTTTATTACTCCTTCATATTTGAAGGTTAGTTTTGCTGGATACAGAATTCTTGGCTGAGTCTTTTTCCTTCAGCACTCTGACTGTATCATTCCATTCTCTTCTGGCCTGAAGGGTTTCTACTGAAAAATCCACTGAGTGAAGTATTGGGGGTCTGTTGAATATTATGTGTTTCTTTTCTCTTGCTGCTTTCTCTTTGTTATTGTTTCTTTGTCTTTGGTTTTTGAAAATTTGATTATGATGTGCCTTGGATTGGATTTGATTGGTGACCTCTGAGCTTTCCGTATCTGGATGCTGTCATCTTTTTCCACACGTGGGAAATTTTCAGTCATTGTTTTCTTGAATATGCTTTCCACATCTCTTCCTTTTTCTTCTCCTTTGGGTATGTCAGTTATGCGGAGGATATTTTGCTTGAGAGAGTCTCATATTTACTGTATTTCTGTTTCATTTTTTCTTATTCTTTTTTTCATTTTGCTCCTATGATTGTATTATTTCATTTGTTCTATCTTTGAGATCACTGATTCTTTTCTCTCATTAAGTTTGCTGTTGGAGCTTCCCACTGAGTTTTCCAATTCAGATAATGTATTCTTTATTTCTGGAATTTTTGTTTCTTTCAGTTGATTCAATTCTTTTGTCAAGTTTCTTATTCTGCCTCTGAATTATTTTCCAGATATCATTTAATTTTCTGTGACTCCCTGAACATCATTGAGAGGGTTATTCTGAAGTCTCTGTCAGACATTTCATAGGTCTGCTGGTGTTCTGGGTCCATTGCTGTTGTTTTTTTGGTTTCCTTTGCAGATGACAAATTTCTCTGTTCTTTGTTGATCTTTGTATCTTTACATGGATTCCTAGGCATTTGAGGAGACTGCTGCCTCTTCTAGGTTTTATAGGTGTTCTTTGGTGGGTTAGACCTTAACTGGTTAATATCAGAGCTTTTCTCTGGTCTGTGGTTTTTTCCCCTGTTCTGTGGTAGATTAATAGCTACCACCTCCACTTAAACTCTGCACTGGAACTAATGAGCTGTCCTGTTGTTATTTCCCTAATTGGAGAAACTTCCTGGGGGAACCAGAACTTGAGCTCTATGCTTGAGCTAAACTGCTGCTTTGCTGCTGATTCTCTTGGGAAGGCTTTTCATGCAGATCAGATTTTAATTGTTGGAATTTCAATGACTTCCTGGTCTGGGCTGTGTGGAAATTCTGGCCCTGGACTGAGTTTCATACAGACTGTGTCCCTTGCAGTTCTATTGCCTTGAGCATTTTCCACTGAAATCAGCTGCCCATGCTGGGCCCCAGTGTTCTCCTGGTGGGTCAGCCTTTCTCCCATACTCCAACCACTTCCTGTGGGGTGCATGGTATATGTTTCCTCATGATGACTCACCAGCCTCTGGGCAGCTCTTTTCTCAGGTCAACTGTAGCCACTCCTGTGCATGCCCTGGGGAACACTGCCAGTGGTCTTTCTGGCCTGTGGGCTGGTATGGTGCTCTCCGAAGCCCTCCTCTCGCCTGCAGACTCCAAGCAAGTTCCCAGGAAGTGTGCTGCTGTGGCTTTTGCTGAGCTGTGTGCTGCATTCACAGTCTGGCTTAGAAGAGGCTGGGGTTCAGAATGATTGGGGATGTCCCTATTCCCTCTCGCATGGCCTCTTGTGCCTTCATGAACTCTGCGGGTCTCTCCTCCTCTTTGCTCAAGCTCCAGTGGTCTCATGTCAGCAGTCTTTGCTCTTTAGTAGGTGTAAATTGCTTACTTATGGGGTTGAGCAATGCTATTAATTGTCTCTTCTGCCATTTCGATGACTCTTCGTGTAGTTTAAACTCGTGTCTCTATCTGCGGCCTCCTTCATCTCTTTCCACACCCACCTATCTTCTAGGTTGGTAGGACAGACAGAACTTCATTTTCATTATCACTGGCCAAATCAAATGCATTTTGAAGATTTGCTGCATTGGAGATTTACAATAAAATTATAGTATGTGCCCAATAACTATCCACCCCCTACCCCCCCGCCCGTCAAACTTAGTATCTAGAGGGGGAAAAATACTTCCAAATATAAGGTGTTAATTTCTCCCTAGGCATGTACAAGGCTTATTGGAATATGAGGGGGATCCCCAAACTCAGAACATATGTCTGCGTGTGAGGCAGATTGTGTGCGGGAAGAGGGAGCTTCCTAAAAAATCTTGAAGAACAGGTAAGATTTAGCTGGAGAACAATACAGGTGGGTGAGGGTCATGTTCAGACTGAGGGTGAGCTTTGCTGGCTGAGGATGCAGGACAGCTAGAGTTGAGGCCAGATCTTCTCATCCTACCTCTAATGCTTATTCCCTGAACTACCTGCCACTCAGGTGGAGGGAGCAGGTGGGAAAAGGAAAGGCAACATGCGGGTGGGGTAACCCAGGGAGCAAGAGGACTTGAATATCAAGAGACAGCAAGTACTCAGAACAGGCTGCTTTTTGGGAAAGGGGGGATATAGATAATTATATGTGATTTTTAAAGAGGTGTTGTCCACACTGCCTTCATCGGGCCCTGTGCAGTCGCCACGTTTGCTCTCCACAATGCTCTGATGTAGATGTAGCTGCCCCCATTTTTCAGGAGACTGAGGCCCAAAGGGGCCGGGACCCAGGTTGGACTTTACCCTGCACAGCCCTGGTTCATTGTTCAGTACTACAGGGGTGGGTGGGGCCTGGCGATGTCATCCTAGGTCAGGCATGGTTAGATTCTTCAGGGATATAATTAGCAAAAGGACTTTGGGGACTGGCTTGGGGACCCAATCTCTCCAGTGCAGTCATTTCTATACAAAAATGTGTTTATAGACCCGTTTGTAAGCTGGGCCTGTCTGGATGCTCCTTGTGTGTATGTACTGGCTCACTAGGCCCTGCATGCATGGGCGTCTGCCAGCTTTCTAAGCTACAATAACGAAGGCTGTCATGAGTTTGTAGAGCTCAGTGTAATGTGGCACAGAAGAATCTACTGTAAAACTTAACTACTGAGGTAAATTTTGTTTTTGCAGTGAATTTGTAAAGGCATGGGGTAAATCATCCTTTATCTGATTTAGGAAAGGCTATGTTTATTTAAGGAGCTTCGCAGAGAAACATCATACATAGGGCAAAGATATGCTATGGGTCACATGTATGTTGTTCAAGAAAAGAGTTTCTATGGGAAGATCAGAATGTACAGATTCTTAGGGCAGGTAGAGCCTATCCTGTAGCATGTTTCCCGTAAAGCTTTGATAAGAGAGACAGACTGTTGGGTTTTATTTCAGAATTTATATGCTGATCAATAAACTTCCTTCTGCCTACTTTTGTTGCAAAACCTTGTGCCTGGGGGGAGGCAGCCTTGTGGGAAGGGATTTAAATTACATTTAGTTGTAGTCAGTTAGACAAAGTGCTAGATGTCTTTGACAAGATGGATTTGGAATGTGCTTAATTGCTATTTGCTCTGAAGTTCTGCCATCTGTAGGAAGAGCTTTCATTTGGAGATATAATCAAATTAAATTTCTAGGTTTTATTGAGGGTCCTCCTCCCTTAAGCAAACACTGTTGTTTCTTCTTTCCAGTTAACTATTTTCGTTCTCTGTGAAGACATGCATACGAGGATAAATGAGTCAGCGTTGCTGGTTGTCACTCCTTTGCCAGCTTTGTGCAGGAATCAGGTTGTTTGCTTTTCTTCCTCCTGCGAGGTAGTGTGTGGAATGACGTGAGCAGGAGTCAGGCACCATCACCAGGCTACCACAAAGGGTTTGGAAAGGAGACCTCAGTCTTGACATTTTTAGACTCCTCATGGGAACTGGTGGAGAAACCCAGTGTCAGGTGGGTGTAGAAGCTGGGATTGGGAACGGGCTCTCTCGCCCTCAGTCATGCGGGGACAGCAAACAGTGGAGCGCACTGTAGCAGAACATCCCCACAGCTGCCTGTGCCAGCATCAGGTGGGATGTGCCCTAATCAGGTGGGATGTGCCCCAGCAGGGCCTGTCCCTGTAGTTCCATGTTGACACGTGCAGCTTCACTGACTGCACCCTCCGCCAGCATCAGGTGGGATGTGCCCTAGCAGGGCCTGTCCCTGTAGTTCCATGTTGACACGTGCAGCTTCACTGACTGCACCCTCCGCACCACCCCCTGAGCTGCTGCTCTGTGTGTGCTGGATACTGGAGGAACTAGGACAAGCCATTCTTTCAGACACACTTACTCAGTAGTATGTGAAATTTCCTCCTGTGCCCACTCAGTTTTTGCAAGCATTTTGGGGGTTCAGTGTGGCATCTCATATGTTGCATTGTGTCCATGGTTGTGCTGTCCTGAACAGTGCAGCTGGGCCCAAGAACAGAACCTCACCAATGTCAGGCACACGGTCCCTTGCTGGTTTCATCAGTCACAGATGCTGTTCTTTTCAGTCTATTAGGGAATCTCATCAGAGAGCCCGCAGGTGGAGGGCTGAACCTCTGTGGGTCACGGACAGGGAATTAAGGGCAGAGCTCCTTGCTGGACACTGTCTCTCTTGGGCCATTACAGGAAGAAGGTTCCCAGCACTATGGCATAAACAGAGAACATACCCCCTGGGGTTAGGACGGTGTGTGACATGGGGAGTAGTATGTGGTAGAGTATAGTGCCTTTGCACTTGCACAAGTTCTGGCGAGAGTATGTAGATTAATTGCCCATTTAACAGTGATTGCCAGAATTGCATTGGAGAATTAATTGCAGGTAGTCTGCACATCCTTGTAAAGCTCTGCAAAATTATTTCTGTACATGTAGTTGGGAGGCTGTGGGCTGGAAAGGCCTGGTGTAGGGATGGTTGTGTCATTTACTAGCTTTGTATAGTTGTGAAGCCTTTCTGAGCCTCGGTTTTTTAACTATAAAATGGTGATAACAGTCAGCCCAAGGGTTGCTTTGAGGATGAAATGAGATGACTTTGTGTGTGTGAGTAAATAAACAAAATGCCTGGCAGTTAGTAGGCAATAAGTAGGCAAAAGCTGCTATTATGTGAAGGCCAAACTGTGATCTTTGGGAATACTCTTTACAAATCAGGAGCCTAGGGTCTGTGTTCGGTGTTGTTTTTGCTGAGCCTAGAACAATGCCTGGCACAGGGTAAGCACTCAGTTGGACCTTACCAGGTATATGAAAGAATCAAAGGAAAGTGAGGAGGCAAATATTCTCCATGCTCAGGATGCCCATGTGAAAGGGAACAAACAGCTCTAGAGGCTTGAATAGAAGGGTGACCACGTGCAGCTCTTGAGTCGCAAAGTCAGCCTGCACCTGGTTTTCCCTGACAGTCCCTTGAGATTTCCAGAGAACCCCCATGGGTTCCTTTCCTTTGATTTTTGCGGCAACCCTCCTCCCCATATATATCCAGCTCCCAAAAATATGTGGGAAAGAAAATCCTTTTTATTTTCATCCCAAACATAGGAGAGAAAGGCTAACATTTTAAAAAGAACTTCAGGGCCGGCCCAGTGGCGCACTGCGCTAGTGCGCCGCTTGGGAAGCGCGGAGGCGCTCCCGCCGAGGGTTCGGATCCCACATACAGACCGGTTCCCGCTCACTGGCTGAGCGAGGCACGGGGACAACACCGAGGGTTGCAATCCCGTTGCCGGTCCCGGTCCGGTACGGGGGCGACACTGAGGGTTGCGATCGTTGCCGGACACGGAAAAAAGACAAAAAAAAATAAAATAAAATAAAAAGAACTTCATCAGAAATAGGTCCTAGCACATATGTATGTATGTGTATATGTGCACCCCCTTTGCCCCACACATGAATTTAATGTGCACATGTCACAAGGGAAAGAGCAAGAATGGAATCCCACTCAACTTGATTTGTGCCATTTGGCTGCATGGCTGATTTGAAACCTGGAAAACATTTATTTAGGGTGATACCTGCTAGGATATATCCAAATTCCACTTGATTAAATAGTAAAGAACAGTGATGACAACAATAGCACAAACATTAGAAAACCAGAAGAAAATAGAATTTAATGTCCATGAAGCCCCTGGACAACAGACGATTGCCGAGTGCTAGAAATGATCAAGGGATTTGACTACATAAAAGTAAAATAACCTGATGCAAAAACAAAACAGAGCCAGAGTGGGAGATATATTTGCTGCAAATATGATCAATGCATTTGTTATACAAAGAGCATATTAGAATTGAGAAGCAGTAGATAAATAGGCAAAGAATATGCATAGACAATTTGGAAGAAATGCAGCAGATAAATACATGGAAACAGGCCAGTTTCAGTAGAATAAAAAAATAGCAAAGGGAAAGATGCTACCATTTTTATTTACTAAATTTGAAAAAAAAAATCAATGAGAACAATACTTGGGCTGGTAAAGATATACTCGTCTATATTTTTGGTTGTATTGTAAGTTAGTATAAAACTTTTGTAAAACAATTTGGCAGGTAACCTAAAAATCAGTAAACGTGCAAATATCTACTGACTCAGTGTCTCACTTCTGGTAATTTATCTGAAGGAATTAATACAAAAAGGAAAGCCCACTACACACAGGTTGTTGACTGTAGCTTTATTATAATAATGGAAAAATGGAAACACTTTAAAAGCTCAGAAACTGAGATCTATCCCCTGGGTGAATTTTCTAGTCATTAGAAGTGATGATTTTACAGATTACTGTAGCACGGAAAAATTTACTGTGATACTAACAAAAAATTGGAATAAAATTTTCATATACAAAATGACTTTAGTTAAGTATGTATGAAAAAGATAAAATACATAATAGGTATTTCCCAGTAGAGTGATGGTTTTGTGAGTGGTTTTTCCTTTTTCCTGTTTCCCAAATATGCTAAAATTTTGTTGTTATTTGTTTTATAATTTTAAACATTGTCTATTTAAATACCATTATTCTACTAAGGGAGATGAAAAAGAAGGAATTACAGAAAATGCAAACATATAAGTCATTCACACACAAAAAAAACAAAAACCAAAAAAAGAAAAGTCAGTTACGTGCTATCTCATCTTCCATTCCTAAACATTCCAGTAAGTGTTGGAGAGCTTTGGTGAACACACTTCATCTTCACCCAGATGTAGTTAAAGCAGAGCCCAAGCTCATCAAATTCAAGAACTCCTTTTCAGTTTTCTTTCCCAGTGATTCCTAAACAATTGGCTTCCCGGACTCTCAGGAGCAGGTCTACAGGCTGTTTTGTCCCCCAAACAAATAGATCATTCTTCACTAATCCAGTCCCTTTTTTGACCCACATCTTTCAGGTCAGCTACAACCCTTCCACTGAGTTGCAGTTTGTTGGTCTGAGGGATACACCTAGCCCCGAACACTAGTGAGATGGACACAAATCATGATCTAGCCCAGCACCTCGCACTGAGTCCTTCTGTAGAAACTCACAGTGTCATTAATGGCATGTGACACTAGGCTCATTGTGCCGAGCCTAGTGAGCATTCTAATACAGCCCCAGGCTGAGGAACTCTGACCTCAGACATGAGAGGGTAGTAACAGGCTGGTGGCCTTTCTGCTTCTGGCTGTGTGTGCACCATAAGCTTTGTGCACCTGTCTCCCTCCATTTGCCTGGCTTTCCAGCGAGGAAAAGAGAACTCATTTTAGCAGCAGAGTCATGTTTCACAGGTGCTACAAGTGATCTTAGGTTCTGCTGAAAACAGATCTGTTTTAATATAAAGTTGATTTTCAGCCCCCCACCCTCATGCAGTTCCTTCTCTAGGATTCAGAAGCCACGGGCTAGGAATCACTCACTACGTCCCCACAACTCGGCTTGTCCTTTCCTACTGCTTTGCCCACTGCTGGAGCCTCCGTGAAGATTCATTTAGATGGGTTTCTGACCATCTGCACCTGCCCCACCACACGCTCACAGACGCAGGAAGCTCCCTTAGAGACGTACTGCTTGTGAGTTTGCAATGTAACAATTGTTAACTACATACTAACCATAGCACGTATAACATAAGGGCCCATGAGGAGTAGAAGGGAAACGGGATTGTTTCGTACGCTCTTTCATGGGGAAGGCAAGGTTAAGCAGACTTTAGGATATCATGTGTTGACCCACAGTGGGAGCTGTGAGCATGCCTAGATGGGAGAGCTCTGTGCTTTAAGAATGTATCACGGCAGGGGCTGGCCGGTTAGCTCAGTTGATTAGAGTGTGGTGCTGATAACACCTAGGTCCAGGTTTCAATCCCTGTACTGGCCAGTCAACCAAAAAAAAAAAAAAAAAGAAAATTTATCATGGCAAGCGTTTGGGTGTTTGCGACGTGTTGCTATGCAAATTCCCAGGCCTCTTGGCTGATCAGGGGAGGAATATATGCTGTAACTTATTAGGTAGCTATCATCATTGCTACCTACCAGGTACCTGGATGATTCAGTGGAACTGACAGGCTGAGGGGGTAGATGCGAGCACATCTCATGGGTGAAGACACAGGAGGTACTCGAAGGACACTCAGGATTCTGAGACCCTAACTTCATTCATTCAGCATATTTTTATTGAGTTCCTATTATTTGTCATCACTGATAATGTGTTTCTTTCTCAATATCTTGAGCCCAGCTGTGAGCAGGTCGGCCTAATCAGTTAAGGAACTGATGAACTTTTGGAACTGTATTCGGTGCTCCTGGGGCCAGTTCAAAGACACTGTTTTTTTGCTCCCAGGCAGTATCCCGGACTCCAGTTGGCTGTTTTGCCAATGCCAACTGTTGGTAACCAAGAGGCCCGAGGTCAGTTAATCACCATATCTGGAAAGCACATTTGAAGAAGTTTGTGTTGCTTTTTTGTCAAGGAACAGCAGCCACTTGATTTAGTATTCCATTTCAGAATAACGTGATGGGATAAGGGCTTTATGTTCTGTTGGGTTAAAAGCCAAGTTGCCTGATGGAGTGTTCCATGAAAACATTGAAAGGAATAAGCAATCCCTTGTTGTGTCCTCAGAGCTAAACAAAGCCACCAAGAGTGCCAACCGTCAACCCAGGAGATGTCTTCAGCACGGAAAGGGACACGGAAAGGTGTTCACTTCTTTTTAAAAGAGCTTCTAAAACTAAAACCCTGTTTCCTGCAATGCTGTGTGTTATGAGTACAGGAATTGGAGGGCACAGAATATTTTAGGAAATCAGTAAAATAGATTGAGCCAAAATAAATCCAAGAGCTCTGGGAATTATGAGAGGTCTTTGCAAAATTCAGTAAAGATTTGTATTATCTTTTAATTCCACTTTTGCATGAACTTTTTGAAGTTCCTCAAAAGAGCTTATTGCCTTAAGTGACAGCATGTTTATAATGATCTTATGTACAATTCCTCAGATGCTGTTTTGGAATGAGACAGATATAAATAAATAATGACAGTTATTTATTATTACAATTCTAGCATGTAAACATGTCACAATCGGTGTAGCATGTCTTGTGGTCCCTAGGAGATTGGGGCGGGGGGTGAGAAAGTTTTGTGGGGACTCAGCTGATATTTTTGGATCTGCATTGAGGAATCTTGTATCTAGTTTCTTAGAATAAAACTTAGATTGTTCTATAATTTATAATCCAATTTTTTGGTTACCTGCAAAAAGTTAGGAGATTTTGGTTCTCAGTCTTATTTGAAGAGCATATTAACAAGGTGTGGAGTGGGCCGGCCCGGTGGCGCACTGGAGAATGCGCTGCTTGGGAGCGTGGCGGCGCTCCCACCGAGGGTTCGGATCCCATGTGGAGACCGGTTCCCGCTCACTGGCTGAGCGCGATGCGGGTGCAACACCGAGGGTTGCGATCCCATTGCCAGTCCCCGGTACGGGCATGACACCGAGGGTTGCGATCCTGTTACCGGTCAGTAAAAAAGACAAAAAGGAAAAAAAAAAAAAAAACAAGGTGTGGAGCAAAAACCAGTTTTTAAAAGGCTTTTCTGTGTTTCATCACCACTTAATAAATTTAAAACAAGTCATAATTGGCAGAACATAAGTTAAAATGCATTAAATTAACAGGTAAATATCATGAATTAAAAAACCCTATGATGGTGGTTTAACAATGTCCAAACTAAATGAAGGGAAGATTAAAAATGCGGGCCTCAGATTGTGCTCATTCAAGAAGTTGTAAGGTTTAAATTTACTGAACAAAAATACTCCACTGAGGTTCTTCACACCTAAGTTGCTAGCCAGTTGCTTTAGTATTATCGGACATTTTCACTGCAGTGCTCCCCTGGGGAAAAATTGGGTGACTCCTAGAGAGGGAGAAGTATAAGTGATTGGCAAATATGAATCATGGTTCTGGGTCTGTGATCAACAGTTTATTTTCATGGTATTGTTCTTTTTAAAATTTTTTAAAAAATTAATTTGTTTGTTTTTGTCCCCGTGTGCATAGTTGACAGCTGCCAGTAGTTGTTTTGGTTAGTACAGACATAGCAACTCTTAAAGTATATGAAACCGTATTTGTACTTTTAAGTTTGAAATAAAATATAAAATTCTTTTAAGTGAATACAACTGCAAGTATGTGTGGGTGTGTCTTTGTGTAAGTGTGTATTTGTGTGTGTGTCTGTTTAGCAGGTCAGCCTGTCTGTGAAGCAGATGGCAGCATCAGCACGTCTTTCATTCAGCAGTAGGCCAGTTGGTAGCTCATGGAGCAAATTTTAAGGTGCATAAGAATTATGGGTACAGATCCTGGGGTCTGACTCTTGAGATCTGGGCTGGTAGCTCTGGGCTAGGATTCAGGACTCTGCATCTGTCCTAAGTACTATTAAAGATTGGGCTGTGGGGGATGCCCAGGTCCACCATTTAAAGAAACATTGATTTAGAGGCATGAACATGGAGCTAATAGTGTCCTTTTCATTTTGATTCTGGCTCTAGCTTTCCCCAGTCCTGTGGGTCAGGTCTTCACTCATGTGTCAGAATCACATTAAACCAAAATATATGAAATCTTCACATTAAGTTGGTAAACTGCCATGCTGTTCTCAGCTGTTTGTGCTTCCAAGTGTGACTTTATGATTCCTTTGTAAGTGCTTGGTAATGAGAGGCCAAGCTTCGTTATGCAAATTGTTTGGCACCAAATATCCATGGGCTGCACATTTTAACCAGGGAGAAAATATACCTTGTGTTATGTAACATTTAGGATTTTGGCTGATGGTGGAATCTTCTGCACTGTTAGATGGATTATGGTATGTATGGGATATTTCACTTAAAATTAGCCTATTGATTGTGTCAGCGAAGAAAGAACAGTGTGATTGGGAACAGACTTTCGGGTTTTCCCCATGGTGACATTAGAGGAGGACCAGCTGCACTAGAGTGATGGTCTCTTGCATGCTCAGCTGCTGCAGGTCTTTGTAATTGCTTTTCTCTTGCGATTTCCTTGATGAATGAGCCAAACTGTTTTCTTGATAATAAAACTAGAAATAAACCATCGGAGGCTATTGGAGAACTCTGCTTAGAGGTTAGGTTCCTACTTTTATTCATTTCAAAAGCTAATAGAATGTTGTTTGGATTTCTCACTTGTCTTTAAAAGGCCAAGTGTAAACAAGGGGGAGGGGCATCCACTGATGGTGTGTTTAATTTTTCATGAAGAGTGTATGTTAGTGCCTCCCCAGGTAGGTGGTTCTCATGCTAATTAGTAAGATGTTTGCTCTTCACATGGGAGCACATGTGTGTCCTGCATTTTGCATTTCTTACAATGTGGTGCCACTGTTAGTAGTGCTGTTTGCTGTACTATCTCACTGTTTTGTCCCTGTTTGAGCTTAAATGTCAATTCAGCCATTGCTCGCCATAAGCTGTGTGACATCCCCCTGCCTCTGGTGGAATTCAGATGATTGGAGCATCATTTTCCTGAATTTCAAAGAGTTGGTAAGCACAACCACTCACAGAAGTGTGTGGGTGGGGCAGGCATGACAGCAACAGTGAATCCTGTGCCACCTCTTGTGTCCTGGCATGTGGCTATGTGGTTTTTGTGATTGCTCCCTATGGCATCTGTGCTTCTTGGGTGCTGGAATCTATGGGCTAGAAATGTTCTGTATTAAAGTGACTGATTCTTGGTTTTGTGCCAGGTTTCAGAAGTTATTTTGAAATGGTTCAAATTAAATACTTACATTTATTGTAAACTCCCTTTGCACACTTAACTTATTTTGAAGATGGCTTTCTGTAGGAGAGCATGGCTGCAGATAGTGGTTTTTAGACAAAGTACACGTAGTTTTCATTTTAACTTGTAGTAGTTTTAATTTAGCATGTACTTTGTTTGAGAACTAAATAGGTTTCTCTATCATGTATTTGATTCAAGGATATCCTTCTGTATGTGACTTTCATGCCTGCATTTTAAAGTTGTCACATCCTCCTTAAAATATGTTTAATAATTTATTATGAGGATTGATTGAAATTGTAAAATGGATTTAAAAATTTAGATAAAGTCTTTATTGGCAGCAGTATGATCATGAATAAGTCAAAATGCAACATCTTATACCTGCTATCTGAAATGGATGTTTAAATTATATAAATAATTCCTAAATCCCTGCAAGACCATGAAAACATGAGAAAGTTTTAAGTCATACCTACTGTATTTCAGTGGCAGAGGGTAGACATAGGAGAGCAGAATAATGGTGAAAGAATGTGAGTTGGTCTAATCTTGTGCAAGACTTGCCACGAATGGCAAACTTTGTAGCTTCTAAAAGACTTTAATATTAAGTAAATAACTGCAATTGTTCCTACTAAATACTTGCTATGGCTCTAGCCCTTTGAGGATGTAATCAAAGCTGTTTTTCTCTCCTCCCCACTTTCCTCATATTTGATTTAATATAGATTTTAAAATTTAATAGTAAAATAACAAGAAAGAAACATGGGGGAGGGAGCATTGTATTGACCAACAATACAAAGCAAAATTTCTAGACCCACTCAACGTCGAGGTGCTTCTGGAGAATGAGAAATGTCATTCAGAACTTCAGTGAATCTCCTAAGCAAAGTTTCACTGCTGATTTTCTTACCTTTCTGCTAAATATCACTTTGTATTGCTTAAAGACTATCCAATGGGAGGAAAGGTTAAAGTTTTCCATACTAGAAAGCTTGTAAGTCTTAATCACTGCGTGATTACTGAAGGGTTTACTTCAGTAATAAGATGAAGAATACTGAAAGTTACTACCAGAGACAGAGAGTGTGGCGTTTTCCTGTAAGCAGGTTGTGTGTCCAGCCAGTGTGATTCCGCTCAGTGTCATGCGGATGTAGTCAGCTTCTACACCTGCGCCCCAGGCTTTCTGTTCTGCCCGTGATCGACCATTGCAGCGCCTGTTCTTTTGCCCATGGGAGCTATTGCACTGCTGGGCCCTTTCTGCACAGCCATCCCCAGGATGCACGTTGTCTCTTCAGACACCAGGGCCCTGGAGGCTTGTAGTCCTGGGACAGTTATGATCCTTTGAAGGAAATCCTGAAAAGATCAGCGCAAACCGACGATTGCATAATTTCTTACCTACTTCTAAGGAATTGAAAGCACTT
>NW_007739878.1:0-9014 GCF_000696425.1 Galeopterus variegatus
AAAAAAATAAAATAAAATAAAATAAATAAAATAAACACATTGGCAAAAACAATAGCTAAAAGAGGTGAAATTGGTTGTCTCAGGGGAGAGAGAATCAAGTGGGAGGGCGCTGTCTTTCACTGCAAGCCTTGTAGAATATATTACTTTTGAAACTCTGTTCTAAATAAAAAACCAATTTTGATAAAAAGTAAGAAAAAAAATGATACCAAATTGTTAACAACAATTATCTCTGGTTATTACTGTATTGGTTTTGTAGGCAATTTTCATTCTATTCTTTACAATTTCCTGTATTTCCCAAACATTCTATCCTAATAATCAGCTGAGGGCAGAGAGACACAGAGAGAGAGAAGAGAGAGAGAGAGAAGAGAGAGTGTGAGAGAAAGTGATTAAGAGTGAAAATATTTCTCCCTTTTCCTCAATCAGGCAAGACATAATAAAAATCCACGCCTTATTAAGAAGAAATTCTGCCTTTTAGAAAGTAGAGGTTTCAGGATGCAAAGGAAAGGTTTCTATGCAATAGCATGTTGAGAAAGTGTCTATCACAGTGCCTGGCATGAAATAGGGGTTTGGACAGTGCAAACCTCCCGGCTTGCCCCTTCGCCTAGTCTTCCCATCTGTCGGGTGAAGTCTTGGGGTTGGTCAGCCCTCTCTAGCTCTAGAATTCGACTCCAAGAAGCTGTGTCTTCCTCAGAGGACTGTATCCAAGCTACTGCCAGGAACAGATCACTCTAGCCTCCTGCTGCCCAGGCCTGGAGGGCAGGATCCCTTCCTGTGCCCTCCCTCATAGGGCAAGGCATGTTCACACGCAGCCATGCCATCCACTGTAATATGTTCCTGGCAGTTTTACATCTTCTCTCCATTGCCCACTTCCCAGGAGATAGGTTTCCCAAGCCAAGCCTAAATGGCTGCTGAGACTTCAGTGCCTCCGTCTGGTCTGTGTACTTCCAGCTGTTGAATAAATGGCAACCCTGGGACATTTCTATTTCCTGCAAAACCCTCCCAGATTAGAAGCTGATCCTTATGACTTCTTACAAGTTTGGCAATGCAGAGCCAAACAGAGCATTTAGACATGAAAAGAAAGACTAAGGCTTTAAAGAAATTTGAGTCCTTGAGCTCCAAGACCTGGGCACAGGCCAACATCTGGCTTCCAGAGCTGCAAGTCAGAAACAGCAACAGAACACAGGGTGATGAGCCCACGTGTAGAGCAGGACAGCCCCTGGTTTGGATCCCTAATCTGCCACTAACTTCCTGGCATGAATGTAGACACCTTTTGGCAGATTTCTCATCCATAAAACTGGGACAATAAGGCCTACTTTATACCTAAAATGATCAGCAAATAATTGTATGATAAGAGCTGTTTATTGGACACTTGCTATGTCTGTGGCACTGCACCAAGTATTTTATGTTCACTGTTTTATGTAAATTCTCAGAAATTAAGTATTAAGAATTAAGTATTACTACCCCCATATTGAAAGTAAAGAAATTGAGGCACAGAAAGACTAAGTGATTTGATCGGTATAATTCAGCAAGTACTAGAGCTGGGATTTGAACCTATGGAGTCTGAGGCCAGATTTAACTACAGCACTCCATGGTTTCCCTACTGACAGGCACTTCTTAAGGAAGGATAGCAATCAGCCCTCTCTCCTTCCTCTGCCCATATTACAGATGAGGAGACCGAGGCCCAAAGCAAGGACGTGGGTGTCCCAAGTCCTGAGACAGCTCCAGTTATTTCCTCTTGCCAGCAGAGTGTGGAGCCCACATCTACAGGACTCTCGGAACACCATCATGAGCATGTCCAATACCCTA
Source organism: Galeopterus variegatus (assembly GCF_000696425.1). NCBI lineage: Eukaryota > Metazoa > Chordata > Mammalia > Dermoptera > Cynocephalidae > Galeopterus > Galeopterus variegatus. The sequence goes on from NW_007739878.1 coordinate 1,807, forward strand.
CTGCCCCAGACTGCCCACAATCCCTGACACACGTGAGTCCCGACAACTTGTTCTGATATGTGCATGGTCTTCTGCTGGGAAAGCGGGTATCTGGCCCCTGCCACTTCAGCCACACCTAGCAGGCTTGCTATCCTACTGTGACACCAGCCCTCGCCCACCCCTCTCAAGAATTTATCTCCCTTCTGCATGCTGACCATGCACTGCCCATGCCCTACCACTAAATCCCAGGGCTCTTGGATCCAGCCAGGCCTGCTGGAGTCTCAACTATCCAGACTACTCAGACAGTTCACACCTACCAAGGCAAGTGATTCATTTCCCTCATAGCACTTATCACTAACTAAATTTACATTATTTACTTATTCAGAGACCATGTCTAGGTTATCCACAGCTGGATCCTCAGAGCCTATCCCAGTGCCTGGCAATAAAGAGTTCAATTATATTATATATCCACAGCTGGATCCTCAGAGCCTATCCCAGTGCCTGGCAATAAAGAGTTCAATTATATTTGTCATATGACAGAATAAACTGTGAGGTTCCACCCTTCATCCCCATCCTCACACTTAATCTGCAGAGACTGATGATTCCTTCTCGCATCTCCTGACTCTCCAGGATGTCACCTCAAGAAGCCAAAGCCAGGTCAGAACACAACAGAGTAACTGTCTTTGTGGGGTGACTTCCCCCACCCCTAAATAGCTCAAGTATCCTGTCTTTTAAAAATCACTTTCTAAAGGACTTTGGAGGAACGTGCCTCTTTTACTGACACCTTTCTTGATAAGTCAGTAAATCCTCCAAGACAATCTCCAACTATTGAAAGGTTAGGATCAAGTAAAATCAGGATGGTTCACAGAAAAGCACCTGTCAATACCCATGCAAGAGTGATTATGACTGAGGCAACACGCACATTGCTGGAGGTGACATCAAATCCTTCCTGCCAAGGCCAGGGCTTGGGGCAGAAGCTACCACCGGGTGAGGAAGCAGACAAGACATAAGGTTTGGGAGGGGCAGGTCTATATTTTAGTCCCAGCTTTGTCACACAAAAGCTGCATGAGATTGGGCAAGTTATTTAATATCAAAGGGCCTCTGTTTTTCACATATTCATTCACTAGTCATTAATTCATTCAACAAACATTTACTTAGTTCCTACTGTGTGTCAGTCACTGTGCTAGTAGCCGCTGGACTATGAGAGTCAGGAAAATGATTTGGCAAGAGGAGGGGGCAGGGGGTAGACCTTCATCAATAACCACCCCAATAAATATATAGCTGCAAACTGCAGAAGGTGCCACCAAGAAAAGGGACTGTGAGATCATTTGATGAGGACCTGAGCCCAAGGAGGTGACATTTGCATTGAGTCAAAGAATGAGATGGGAGTGGGAAGTTCCAGGCAGAAGGAGAAGAAAGAGTATTCCCAGCTGGCAGCCTGTACAAAAGTCCTGGTGCAGAAGAGAGCACATCACACACTGAGGGCATGGAAAGAAGTCACTGGAGCTTGAGGGTGAGTCTGTCCTGTTAAGGACGGAGAGAGGGAAAGGGTCCAGGTGACCCAGAACTCTGCATCATGTTGAGGATTCTAGGTTTTATTCTAAGGGCAATGGAAAGCCATGGAGGCTGTTAGGCACAGAAATGATGTGATCAGTTTGGTTTTATGATCTCTCCAGTTGCTATACGCAGAATGGAAACAGAGACCAGTTAGGAGTGACTTCCAGGAGAGAGATGATGGCATCCTGGTGGTAAAAGAGAGAAGAGAACAGATTCAAGGGATAATTCGGTGGAAAGCCAGATGGGATTGGGGACCGAGGGAAGGGAGGACTAAAGGGTGACTCCTGGTGCCACATTTGTACCTGGATGGGTGATACATCTGTCCTCCCAGGCAAGCGAGGGAACAATTGAATACATCTTCCAATCTGGGTGGCCCCTTTGGAGCACTGGGCCCTCATTTGAACTGTTAGATCAAATGAAAGCACAAATAAAAAGCCAGTTTGTTGCCTAAAGGCACACCATATTAGGAGTCTTCGCCCTTCTCTGTCCCTTTTAATCAAAGAGCCCAGACTGAGCTAGCCAGGCTGGGGCTGGGGTCTGTGGAGCTGGAAACAGAAATGGAGATTTCTCCTTAGAGATCTGTGAAACACGCTGAGCACCAGAGGATCAGCTGGGGATCACTGCACTGTATGGGCACCTGGATCCTAGGGCCTGCGCCATGACCTTTAAGCTCTGTGGACCTGTCATTATCATGAGGATAACTGGGCTGCGACCAATAAGTCAGTGGCCCTTGACCAGTGACCAATTTCAGAAGAGAGAATCAAAAGGATAGAATGCAAAAACCAGTCACACCCTTTCCCTGATTTTACACCGACAACGGCAGCCCATTGCTCTGTGAAAGGCCTCTACTTCCTTGGCAGGGAATTCAAGGTCTAACACAAGTAGATGCCAACCTCCTTTTCTTCACCAATGCCTGCTGTTATGGCCTGGTTGGCTGCCTACACAGCATCGATGTCTCCTCCTCATCCTTCCTAGGGGTACCCTTGGGGAGCTGCTGCCTCCTTTATACAGCAGCCCATGCTTTGGGTTGTACTGACCACACCTCTTGCCCCTGGGGTTGATCCAGGAATGGGCCTCATGTGTCTTGTATCCCTGCATAGCACTGCTGCCTTGAGGGTCTGCCTCCGCACTGGACTGCGAGCAACCAGAGGCTGGGGCTAGGTTTGATTCTGTTCTCTGCTCCCCCAGGCCTACAAACAGGAGGGATCTGTTGGGCAGAAGGAAGGACTGGGCATGGGGAGGGGCTCCTCTTGCATGCCTGCTGTGCCCTTCTATTCCAGGCAGCCTCCCTGGTCTCCCATCAGCTGTTCCCACCTCAGGCAGGATTGTAATCCTTGGTTCTTTAATCTTGGAGCAAAAAGCTATCTCAATGTCACTCTGAAGCTCAGCCACATTTACTCTGTGTTCATTCTCTTTTTTAAAAAAAAAAAGAAAGTGCCCTTCACATGATCTAGCTCTCAGGCAAATTGAAAAAAAAAAAAAAAGAAAGAAGGAAAGAAAGAAAAGCCTTAATTAAAAGAAAGTAAAGCACAGTTTTCAAGCATAATGAGAAATGGCCTTTTGAGCCAGGATGATAAAATTCTACCACTCTGGGGTCACCCTCTAGAAAGTGAGGATTAAGAAAGAAAGGGTTTTTATAAAGGAGGCTAGAGAAATAGTAACAGCAAGCTCTTAGAAAGCACTTACTGTGTGCCAGACACTTTCTACACGATTTACAAATAATGGAAATCAGTGATTTCCCTGAATCCTGCCAGCTGAAAGCTGAGAAGAGAGAAGAAAAAGGCAGGCAGGTGCAGGAGGATGACCAAGGACATCCCGGGAGTGCGGCATGGACCACAAGGTGGTGGAGCCGACCTCAGGCTCCCCTGGCCCTCCCTTACTACTGGGACCACAAACTGGGCGACTGAAAACCATAGAAATGGGTTGTCTCACCGTTCTGGGGGCCAGAAGTCCGAAGTCAAGGTGTCGGCAGGGCTGCGCTCCCTCTGGCACCCACAGAGGAGAATCCTTCCTTGCCCCTCCTAACATGTCATGGCTTGCCAATAATCCTTGGCATTACTTGGTTTACAGCTGCATAACCCCAATCTCTGCCTTCATCATCACACGGCATTCTCCCTGTGTGGCTGTGTCTCCTCATGGCCGCCTTCTTACATGGACACCAGTCCTACTGGATTAGGGGCCCACCTACTCCAGTATGACTCAACCAATTACATCTGCAATGACCCTATTTCCAAACAAGGTTACATTCTGATGTAGTGGTGGTTAGGATTTCAAAACACCTCTGTTGGGGAAACACAGTTCACCCATGACAGTGGGAACAAGTTCCTGCTCCTGCAGCTCCTTCAGCTTTGAGCTGTGGACTCTGCCTGTCCACTACCTGAACTCCACGGTCACAGCATGCGTTGCTGCTTGGAGCCCAGTATCCCCCCATATTTGGGGGATCCTTAGTGGCCTTCCTGTCCACAAGCCTCTGCATTTCTCCTTAATGGCCATGGAGTTGTCTGTGCTACTTGATTCAAAGCCTTTTACCCTGGATCAGTTGGCCCTTGGCTTCTGGGTTCTCCACCCCAGGCTGTTCAGTAAAACTATAGAGAGCCTGCTAAATTTCCCAAGCCTCCCTTTCATGAAAGGTATACTGTACCCTGTCCTCTCAAAATCCCACTGCTATCTGGGGCCTAACCACAAAGCAGACATCCCATCCAAGTGCAGGCCTAGCACCTGCCTTCTGTTAAGTAGCCAAGAGCCAGCTTCATTAATAAGTCAAAACCCCTTGGAAACCCACATTTGTTTGGACCTAGCTATACCATTCTTGAGCTGGCTGTCCTTGGGCAAGTAACTTAATCTCTCAGAAGTTCTGTTTTCCCAGCTTTAGAATTCAGATTATAATCCATGCCCTCATTCCTAATCACAACCTTCAGGACAAGAGGCACTTCAGAATTCAGAATGGTTCAGACTTTTTAGAAAGGTAACATGGGCCTATATACCACCACCAGCAGAATCTGGGACAACATTCTGTGCTCAAGTACATAAATATTTCCACAGTGAGGCACATGAAAATCCACATGATGTGAGATAAATAAAGACTATAGATAGTCTCATATCTGTTTGGGTCAGATTTGGCAGCCAAATAAATGTAGTGTTAAACTTAAAACAACAACAACAAAACATATTTCCACAGTGAGGCACATGAAAATCCACATGATGTGAGATAAATAAAGACTATAGATAGCCTCATATCTGTTTGGGTCAGATTTGGCAGCTAAATAAATGTAGTGTTAAACTTAAAACAACAACAACAAAACGGTTTCTTGGATTTCTGGACTGTTGTAAGAGAATGTTGACCTGAATCTAGTTCATGATACTGCGGTATTATGAGAGATAGTGTATATGTAAGCATCTTGCAGAATTGCTAGTTAGTAGTAATTAAATATCTGTAAATCTGGGAAAGAAAGAAAAAAGTTTCAATCCTGCTCAAGCCAAAGTTTGCCACTCTCCTAAAAATACTCTAATTTGGCCTGAAGGCCTCCAACTTCTGCATTATAAGTGGCCAAATGTCCCCTACATCACCCTGCTCCCCACTTCATCATCAACCCCAAACTGAGGTCTCAGCATGTTATAGGAGCCACGTTCATTCTAATCATCACAGTGATTTCCTTTTTAATTCCAGCTCACTACCTCATCTCTTAAGATTTGGCACAAATCACTGTTACAAAAAGACCCACTCTCAGAAAAATTCTCAGAATCAGAAAAGTCCTGTATTCTCCAGCAGCAGCCTGATCTGATGAAAGGCAGCCAGACAGACACAGATTCAAAGATCTCCCTCCTCACGTTGGAAGTGGTTTTCACAGAGTCTGCACTGAGAATGTTCCCCAGACTCTGGAAGACATGCAAAAAAGGAAAAGAGGCCAGTGTCTGCAAAGCAGGGGCCACCACTATAAAGAAGCTGTTCAGCTAAACTCTATCAGCCCAGGGCTGGGAAAGCCCACTGTCTTACATAACAAAAAACCTTAGGTTGGGCAATTTATAAACAACAGAAATTTACTGTTTATAGTTCTGGAGGCTGGGAAGTCCCAGATCAAGGTGCTGGCAATTTTGGTGTCTGGTAAAGGCCTGATCCTCATAGATGGTATGCTTCTATGTATGCTCACATGGCGGGAGAGGCAAAGGGGCTCCCTCCAGCCTCTTTTATTAGAGAACTAATCCCATGCATGAGACCTAAGCACCTTCCAAAGGCCCCACCTCTTAATACTATCACTTTGGGAATTAAATTCCAACATATGAATGTAGGGGGACACAAACTTTCAGACCACAGCACCCATCTAGTCAAGCCTAGCGTTATCTTGGATAATCTAATTTACTTCCTGGATCCCCAAGTCTCCACCTTCCAAATAAGCATGTGGATTATATTCTTTCCAAAGGAATTTCTGGCTTAAAAGTTCCACAATTAGAGGATTCTTCCTGTTTGCAATAAACTTTGGATCCTTGGAGAGATTTGGAGAATAAACTGCATCTATTGATAGTTTCTGATAGGCAATCACAGACAGGAGTTCAATATGCAATTACACAGTGCATATCTCACATGACATGCTGCCTTTGTGTGCTGATGGATTCACAGTATCAGAATGTGTTTCTCAGAGCCTACAGACTGACCCCAACCATCATCTCTGCTGGGCAGCTGCCACGAGGCAGGAACCTGTCAGAAATCACCCCAAGGAGTTACTTCTTTTGGAAACAGAAACTCCAGAATTTGAGATAATTCAGGTAAATGTGGCAGATGGTAGCATCTCAAGTTGTCATTTCTCCAAAGAAACCTGGCTAGGGTGATAACCTCTGGTGGTCTGAATCCAAAGTTGAGAAGTATAGAGGACAGGGCAGGTGTAACGGGTACTTATTTGGGGGAGGGGAGAAATTGGTGACAAAGTGTTCCCTGCAGTATACAGAGACAGCGGCCATGCCTGCGGTGGCAGCTGTGGATCCAGAAGGAGAGCAAGCATGTAAGGCTTTCAAATTGGACTAAAACCATCTATGCTTAATTCTGGATGCCACATTCTTAAAAGAACAAGTAAGGGGTGAAGACTTGGCCCCATATCATCACTTTACGGTAACCTCAAAGAGTACATCTCCTTCCTTAGGAAGAAAATACTGTAACAGTCCAGGAGAAAATAATGTGTGAGAGTGTGATGCATGTAAAATCTTAGAAACTTGGCCAAGAAAACTGGGACATCAATAACCTGACTAAAATTTGTCAGAACGATAGAAGATGAGAAAATAATGTGTGAGAGTGTGATGCATGTAAAATCTTAGAAACTTGGCCAAGAAAACTGGAACATCAATAACCTGACTAAAATTTGTCAGAACGATAGAAGATGATGAAGAAAACAGTGAACTTCAAAATAAAGCAGTCAAGTGAAGTACAGTTGGTCCTCTGTATCTTCGGGTTCCATACCCATGGATTTAACCAACTGAGGATCAAAAACATTAAAAAATGAACAAACAATATAACAATAAAAATAATACAAATAAAAAATACAGTATAACAACTATTTACATAGCATTTACATTATATTAGGTATTGTAAGAAATCTAGAGATGATCTAAAGTATGTGGGAAGATGTGCACAGGTTATAGGCATTACTACACCATTTTACAAGAAGGACTTGAGCATGTGCAGA
>NW_007739878.1:9246-26541 GCF_000696425.1 Galeopterus variegatus
ATGTGCACAGGTTATAGGCATTACTACACCATTTTACAAGAAGGACTTGAGCATGTGCAGATTTTGCAGGGGATCCTGGAACCAATCTCCAGCAGATACTGAGGAACAACTACATGCACGCTGGGGACATGGAAATAACATTTATGCAGGTGAGCATAAGAGAGCAAATGGCCTTTTTAATTTTTTGACTGACAATTATGTAGCAGACACAGTGTGAGGCGCTGTAAATTTTCTATTTCATTTCACTCTCATGAAAACTGTATGAGGGTACCTCAAAATGTTCTTGGAAATATTTGTATTATCTTTTAATTCTATTTTTCTATGAACTTTTTGAAAACCTCCTCATGTAAACTAGATGTGACAGTTGTAGTAGTGGTAATAATATGAAAAACACCAGTCATACAAGTAACAGTATTTTTAAAACTTTTTTGTGATGAATTAATAGCACAGGCCCATGGTAGCAAGTCTGTCCAATTCAAAAGGCATGAAGAGGAAAATGAGAACTCCTGTAAACTCATCTTCAGAGATGAGTCTGCTACCAAAGGTCCTGCCACCACTGTGTCCACTTTAGCACTCGAATTAAGACATCCTTTCTACAAGAGCCATCTTCCTTGCCTGCATGACCTCAAGGTGTATAGAATGTCCCCAGGACCACTGATTTCAGAAATGCCAATGGCTCATTTTTTTCTTTGTGGTCCAGAAGGTCTTTGGGAGAAAACCAGAGTGGTCACCTGCAATGACAGATGCCCCTGGTTGGGACTCTTGGAGGGCTTCCATGCTGACCACTCCATCACCCCCTCACATGACAAGTGCCTGTGCTGGCTGCTAGCACTTTCCTTCCCATCCCCCCCCTCTCCCATCTCACCAGAGTACACTATCCTTGGGTACCTCCAATATATTGAAAGTCAGCTTAAAATTGCTTTGGCATTCATCCATCCATCTATCCATCCATCCATTCATTCATCATTTTCAACCCCTATTTTAGGTTAGATCTCATGCTAGGAAATAGGAGTACTGCCTACTCTGGAGCGATCCCATGCCCTTCTATGACTCTCTATCCATCCTCCCTGTCCAGGCTCATATTCCCAGTACTTTCTGTCAATAAACCATTGAGTTTGCCATCTCTGAGACTCAGCCCTCTGGGAATAGGTTGGTGCTTTTCTTGGTCTGGATCATCACAGTAAGCTCCCACCTCCCGTTACTATGGAGGTGAAGATGGAGATGCGCCCATAGGAAAGTGGAGCTGCCTGAGGACAAAGTGCCTGGACACTGCTGAGCTAGTATCCCAGCCCCTCTATGGCTTGAGTATGTGAATGGTCTCAAGATCATCACAGTGGTCAAATCAGTGCCTTGTTCCAAGTCTCATGCTGTTTCTGTTTGATTTGTTTTCCCCCCTCTTACATCATGATCACTTTAGTGGAAAGCAGTCTGCACAGGAGAAACAGAGGGGCTAACTTGCATGGCATTGGCCAAGTCACTTCCCCTTCTGAATCTCAGTTGCTTCATCTGTAAAATAGGAGAATTGTCTGCCCAAGGTTGGTTGTTATCTGAGGTTGTCTTTTCCATGTCTGATGGTTTACGGTTTTATATACATCTGTTTCCTATTTTATCATAAATTGAAGGGTGTGTGTGTGTGTGTGTGTGTCACTGCAGCCTGTGAAAAATCTAACTCTGGGTTTTTGATGAATACCCCAAAGAGTACTCTAAAACATCTTCAATCCCAGACTCTCCTTGTTGAGAGTGCACCTACCTGGTGCACCCACACAGGCTACCCAACCCACTTGCTGCTCAAGAAATGTACCAAAGCCTGGGAGAAGGGCATGACAGGATACTTCCCGGTTACAGGCTGGAAGCAGGGATTCAAGACAAGCATGAACAGAGCTCTGTGGTCTGGCCTGGGGAAATGGGACATGAATGAAGCACATGGTCAAGGGCAAGGAAGACTACCCCAAAGACATCGAAACAGCTCAAGCCTCTGGGATGAGGACAGGAAAGAAATGAGCAGGAGGACAACCAGCTCTAGCTGGGTCAGGGCTCAGGGTGAAGCCAACAGGTGCCCCCAAAGAACAGAAATCCTCACCATCAGTCGTGAGACAGTCATGCCTGCTGGGTGTAGGGTGGTGTATGTAAAGACAGAACTTGTGGGGGTCTGCAGGGGAGGCTGAACATCCTGCAGCCCCCAAGGATGGGCCAAAACAGCTGAGGGACTTAACACTTTCCCACTATTACTCCCACCACCCGCCAGCCCTCATGTGTCACCTGGAACCGGGAACCATGGATGCCTGCTTGCTGGCCGCCTGCTCATTTCTCCTGCTTTGATAAGGTCACCTACCGTGCTTTACAATGCAAAAATAATATTCCTGCTGCCAATGCAAATTATGTCTGAACCATCCACCCTTCCCTGCCTCATGCAGAAAGCAGCTCCGCAGGGGAGAGGTGGGCCAGGCTGCAGCAACAAGGCTTATTAAGACACCTAATGAAACACCTTGTGGTGACTGCCCCCTCTGAGGAGAGCTCAGCAAAATGCATCATAGAAGCAGATGTCAGGCTTGGGGCAAATGCTTCCAAAGCACAAAAGCCACGTGGGGATGGACTGTGACTGGCCCATCTGCACCAGATGTTCCCCAAGTCTGTGATGCTGGGGCTCCTTCACTTCACAAAGAAAGTGCCACAGTAACGGCCTCACATTTCTTGGCCTCTAGGGGGCGAAAGAGGCACCACTGTTACTTAATTTATATAACACTCAGGTGAAAGCAACGGGCATTTGCTGAGCCTCAAATGCAACAGGGGATAAAGTTTTAACTTAATTGAAGGAGTTAAAAGCTCAAGTATCTGGGGAATGACCTCTCTAGGGATTTCTTAGCTTGCTCCTCAGAAGCCCTGAGCCCCCCGTATGGCTGGATCATTCCTACTCTCTGAAGTGGTGAGCTCTGGAGAGTTAACGTAAGGACACAGGTCTGGGGACAGGTTCCAAGAAGCCTCACAGCCTCTTTTTTTCCTTCCTCTTATTTTTTTCCCTTCCTTTTATTTATTTATTCATTTTCCCTGTGTCTTAGGCCTGCTTGGAAAAGAAGCCATGGAACTAGGTACCCCAGGGTAGTGGCAAGAAATATGAACAGCCTGGATGCAGAGCTACAGTGTGACTCTGGGGAAAACAACTGGGCCAGTCTATGCCCGAGTTTTCTCATTTTAAAAATGAGGGTAATGATAATAATGGTCTCAATATCCTCCAGTTATTGAAGATCAAATTAGATAATGCCCAGGTATCAATCAAGGTCACACTGGGCACGTTCAGATGAGGAGAATCCAAGGAGAGGTAATAAAGGAAGTATTTACAAAGATACAGATAAGGCAAGGACAGGGCAAGTGACCCCAAGGGAGGGTGGGGATTGGGGGAGGGAGTGGTTACCTGAATCCAGCAGGAGAGAACAGTGGTGAGAAGGCCCCCTTGAGAGGAACAGTGACCTTCAGTCGAGGGACATGGCTGGCCTAAGACATCTGTACAGGACGGGGTCCAGGGAGTAAGTGCCCAGAACACATCCCCTCCATCCCTCCAATTTCCAGCCATACAGATGCCACTGGTGGAGTCCATACGTTCCAGCGAGTCCATACCTTCCTGGAAGATGGGTTGGCCTTCCATGGCCGTGAGCAGGGGGTAGACAGGTAGGGATGGATTGAGAGGGTCACAGAATGACACCAGCACAGCACATAAAGTGTTCGGGGAATGAGCACTCGATACACATGAGATGCTGCTCTACCCACTGCCATTGCCTTGGATATGTGGGTCCAGCTCTGGTCACCAGAAGTCTGAATGGGGATTTGCAGCCAGATACCACAGTCATCAGTGTCTCTCAAAGGCTGGTAGCTGCCACAACTGGTGACTCTTCCCCGGCAGATGGAAAAGCCCCCTCAGGGTGTTAGCCACAGGCCTTCCCTGAACCTGCCAAGTTCACCTTGAGAATGCTTAGGCTTGGGCGACAATGACTTAGGGCAAGAGGCAGGTTAGAAAATAGGGGTCCTTCTGACAGCCAAGCTGGCTCTTGCCTTGCCTGGGTCAGTCAGTGGACCTTATTAAGTGAAAGAGGTCCATTTCTCTAATTAACAGAAAGTCCCATCTTCTCCTGAATCACAACAAGCCTCCTTCTAAGTCTTCCCCACATGCTTATCTCAATTCAGAACTCCACAGAACAATGCAACTCTCTCTTCCACAAAGGAACTCCTTGGAAGTCACAACCCAATAAATCAAATCAATCAATCCAGTATTAAATCTTCCCCACATGCTTATCTCAATTCAGAACTCCACAGAACAATGCAACTCTCTCTTCCACAGAGGAACTCCTTGGAAGTCACAACCCAATAAATCAAATCAATCAATCCAGTATTAAAAGAAAGTCAGGCATGTGCTGCTTCTGGGGAGAGCTGGAACAGATCAGACGCATTTGCAAGCACTGCCAGTGGTTTCTCTTTCCCAAGAAGACCATTCTGGACACCTTTCCTCATGTGCCCATAGGCCAGCCAAAGCTGGGAGAGGCTCATTCTCCAATGGTCGCAGCATCAACCCTGGGGCCACCACACCATCAATCTGAACCCAAGCTCCATTATTTACTTATTATATCACCTTGGGCAAGTCACTTAGACTCCCTGAACCCTGGTTTCCTCATCTGAATCCATCAGGGAATAATTCCTAACTCAGAGGATCACTCTGAGGATTAAATGTGTGAATCTCCTACAACAGCACCTGGCACATAGTAGATCTTCAATAATGTTAGCTCTTCACCCCTACAGGCAGATCCAGGTGTCCATGTGCCTGAGCTAGTGTTTCCCATATCTTCCCTTGAAATTTCAGACTCAGGGCAGGCACATCCTATAGCTTGTGCGGTGCTACCTTGTCCTATTTCTTTCTAGGTCCATTTCATTCTCTACAGAACAGAGAAATGCAGGCCATACAGGACAAATGTTCTCCAGCTTTCCCTAGGACTATACTTATCACTGGGCCCATATTGTGAAAGACATGTCTACTATATAACCTGATTTTGTGAAGTGAAAATTACGTCTTCTCTCGTTTTCTCCTAATTAAAGGAACTGCCCCTCTGGGTTTCTGAGCAGCATAAGATCACAGCCTTGTTCACTGGGTGGATTCCATTCAAACCCTAACCCAAATAACTTGAGATTTCTCTGAACCCGTGTAGCTTAGGCACATCATTGCACATGCATCTTGAAATACTGAAAGTGGTTTAAGGGCCACTGCTTCTCCTTCCCAGGTTCCCAGGCCTTCAAGTAGAAACGCACTGGATTAGTTGATTCTTAAGAAGCCCCCTGATACTGCCATTCTAAGATCATTCCTGGAATAACTAAGGAAGATCAGGCCCAACCTGAAAAGGCACTTGTAAACATGAGATAGACGGCAGCTCATTTGGGAAGGGCTGGACCTGCGAGGATGGGGAGATTGTGCTTCCGTTAGGAAGCCGGGGACCATTAACCAGTGCTGCGAATTCGTCTTCCCGAGGCAAACCTTTTGGGATCCCTCAGCAGCTTCTACATACCCACTGCCCTGTGCTGTCACCCCTGGGAGGCAGCCACACTTACACACTTCTTTATGAGGCCAGGTGTCAATTTAACCCATGGCCCCTGGTCTTTATTCTTAGAGTGGCCAGAAAAATGCTTAGAGCCCCGAGGGCTTACCCGCAAAGTTGTTCTCTGGAGCTCATTTTGGAGCCTCCTCTCCTGACCATGCAGCAGTGATTTGGGATCAGATGTCCTTGCAGAGCAGCTGGGGACCAACCCACCTCCTGCTTGTCTTTCTTCTCACCACATGGAAAGTTCACGGATGAGAAAGAACAAGCTGATTCCCGGAGTCTCGTTTTCCACAAGCACTTTCCATCTCTGGTCCTCATTAGAGTCCTCGGTAGCTGCTTCGTTGCTAAGTCAAACTTGGAAGGCACTGTTTTCCTGCCACTTCCTCAGATCTGCACTTAATTACAGCTGCTCCTTCCTGCCGGCCATTCTCCGCTATTTCAAACCTCCACGTTGCTAGTGCTCTAATGTTCTCCTTACCCCTCATTAGAGCTGAACATTTTGTTCTTGTCTTACAGCTTCTCTTCTGTCCCCCGTACAGCACAAGACGTACTTGAGGTTTTGTCTCTGCTATTCTGCTGCATAATAAATAGCATGTTGTGGGATTGAGAGTAACTGCTATCTTCTGTCAAAGTATCCAAAAACACATTGAGTCATAAAGCTCCCCTCCACTGTTAGAAAACAGTGCTTTTACCCATACCTCTGATTTCCATTATTCTGACTTAATAAACTCTAATCGTACTCAACTCTAATCACCACTGTCTCGCATTTCTCCCTTTCTGATCTAATTCTCAATGATCCATTACAGGCATCTACAATTGTAATACCTCCCTCTCTGCCTGGAGCATCCCTTTTATACTCAGAAGTGTCCCAGTTGGGACAACAGTATATATGGTCACTCCAATCATAGAGAATAAGATGTTTACTGTTTATTTGCCATTGACGCAGCTCAAGTTCCTGCTGTCCGTGTGACAAAGCAGGGGTCAGTAAACGTTTCTGTAAATATTCTGTAAATAGTATTTTCAGCTTTGTAACTATACTATCCCAGTTGCAGCTACTCAATTCTTCCCTTGTAGTGCAAAAGCTGCCATAAATAATAGGTAAATGAATGGGTGTGGCTATGTTTCAGTACATTTTATTACAAAAACAAGCAGCAAACCAGATTGGCCTATAGGCCATAGTTTGCCCACTCCTGTGATAGAAGAAAATGGTATTTCATTTGTATCTGTATTAATTGGTAGTGAGATTGATATTTTTCTCCACTTTGTAAAGACCACAGGGAGGCACACGTTGGGAGCAGGAATGTGGGGAGGTTATGAGCTTGGTGGTGTACAGTACCTGCTAAATTGGAGAAGCCAACCAGACAAACAAAGGAGCACATCATGTTGGCAGTGGTACATACTAAGGTAGAGTTTCAGAAAGGACTGGGATGGAGATAAAATCTTGAGAGTCATCAGCCTATAGATGGACTTTAAATCCAACCACCTGGATGGGATCATTGAATGAATCTATATAGTTAGAGAAGAGAGAACGCCTGGGGGTCACTCCACTCTAAAAGGACCTGGAACCAGCAAAGACAACTAAGAAAATCCCATGTAGTAGGAAGACCACTAAGACAGTGTAGTGATTTAGAAGCCAAACAATGAGCATGTTTCAAGGAGAAGAGATTGATGGACTGGACTGAATATTCATATTTAGCAACATAAAGGTCACTGGCAACCTTAGATGGAGTGTTGGGAGAAGTGGGGTGACCTGTGACTTGGAGCAACCTCAGCAGAGTGTGAGCAGAGTCTCCAGAGGAGCTTTGCTGAAAAGGGGAACAGGTACGGGGTCTTTTATTTTTAGGATATATTTGATGTTCATATTCACATATAAAAATCAACCAATCACTATCATTTCCACCTTTGATTTTGGTCTTTGTAATATCTTCTGCACTCTAACATCATATAAAATGCAACTATGTTGTGTTTTCTCTTCTACATTTAACACACAATCTATTTTCTTATTTAAATCAGGTCATGATCTACCTTTCCCCTAAATAGCCAATTTTCCTAACAGTATTTATTAATCTATTCTTTCCCCCACTGACCTAAAATCTGCCATTATCATATAACAAATATTTACACATACTCAATCATTCATATTATTTTATTTTCTGTTCTTTTTCAATTATATTTTATTTCACCATCCACTAAATTGTTGTTTGCAGTGTTAAAATATCTTATAACTATTAATAACTTTTTACTGTGCAAACCTCCCTTTTATTTTTAAAAAATTGTTTTTGCCAACCTTATGGGTTTAAGCTTCTATACAAACCTTAGAATAATTTTTGTCAAGTTCTAAAAGTATGTAATAAATTTGGGGGAGAATTGGCATATTTATATGACTAAACATTTCCATTCACAAACATGGTATTTTTCCAAGCAACTATTAAAGTCTTCTTTTATGTGCCTCCAATGTTTTAAAGTTTTCACATAGGTACTGCATTTTTTTTTAATCTTTATCTCATGCTTTAAAAAATATTCTGTCCTGTCATGATTGAGATTTTCTTTGTTCTATCTATTACAACTCAAAAATTCCTCCAAAAAAGCTAACAATTTTTTTCAAAATTTATTTTTTATCTGGCTCCTGAACCCTCTTGCTAACACCAGTGTGTTTTTCTTTGATGCTCTTGCATGAGTTTTTTGGAATACTAATCATACTTGTTCAGAGGGCTATGTCCTTTGATTTTCAGAGCCATGGCATTTTTTTCATCAGCTTAAGGATTGTTTTCTGTTAGCCCATCCTAGAGGAAAGTCCTTCACTCTGAAATTGTATATCCACCATGGCCAGCCTAGATGCCTCCCTTCCTTCACAGACCTTCTCATATGCCCTGTCAGTATGTCTTCTAACAGTCACAGTCTTCTGGTTCATGAGGTTGCAGAGGATGTATACTAACTCAACACTCCCTGGGTAGGGAAGAAAACAGACCGAGAAGTAGTTGGGGCTGCAGAAACTCACTGGGAAGCCTGGACTTTCCCAAGGAGTGAGTGCAAGTCCAATCTGAGTGACCAAGTGACTATGACACATGCAGGTTCCAGCCAGGTTGCCAGGGTACTTGAGGAGCCAAAGCTGGTGGTAGAGTTGCGCAGCCAAGATGTTCAAGTCAAGGCATCAGGAGATGGGGATGCTGTGACCCAGATGCTGGATGGTGGAGAAACTAGCAAGCTTTGCTGCATTTTAGGATAAAAGCATAGGAGGGAGAGAGGGAGGGAGGGGGAGAGAGAGAGAGAGAGAGAGAGATAAGAGAATACTTACAGGAATTGGCTCATGCAATTACAGAGGCTGAGATGTCCCATGATATGCTAACTGCAAGCTGGAGAACCAGGAAAGTCAGTGGTATGATTCAATCCAAATCCAAAGGTCTGAGAACCAGGGAAGCTGATGGCTGACTGTGTAACTCTCAGTCTGAGGTCAAAGTCATGAGAACCCAGATCAGAGGTAAGAGGTGGGGGCACAGGTGTAAGCCTCAGGACCTGAAGGCCTGAGAACCAGGAGCTCCAATACCCAAAGGCAGGAGAAGATGGATGCCCCAGCTTGAGAAGAGAGAGAGAGGAAAGTCCCTCTTCCTCTGCCTTTTTGTTCCATTTGGGTGCACAAAGGATTGGATTATGCTCTTCTACATTAGTCAACTTCTTTACTCAGTCTACTGATTCAAATACTAATCTCTTCCAGAAACATGCTCACAGACACATCCAGAAATGTTTTACCAGCTATCTGGGCATCCCTTATCCCAATCAAGTTGACACACAAAATTAACTATCACAACATTAAATAAAACAATTTTGTATTAAGGGAGGTTGCAGTTCAGGTTCTCCCCGGAATGACTGCATGCCAGGATCGGGCCAGCAGGTTGATTTTAATCACTACCATCCTGAGAAATGGGCTCCTAAAACACAGTTGAGTTGGATCTGAGTAGACTGATCCTGCAGCTGAGCAAATCTGGGCAGGACTAGGGGGAAAAACAGGACGATTCTGTATCACCTTTTCTCAATCATGCACATGTCTAGAGAAGTGAGAGCAATCCTTTTCAACCCACCAAATCAAACCATGGAAGCAGAAATGGGGAGGCTTGCAGTACCATCACTGTTCACAATCCCTTTTTCACAACATGATTTTGAACCTCCTTAGCCCAGACATTGCTTGTCGGAGAGTGAATCTGTGTCTGGAAGCTTAATGGTGACATTCCATCTTCCCTTCTGTAAATATCCATTTGTTTTCATTCACTCATTCATTCATTCTGCAAATACTTACAGAGCCTACTGTCTGGCAGGCACCTTGTTAGGTACTGAGAATACAGACAGGAATATGGAACCCTATCCTTGAGGCCCTTACCCTTATTCATTCACAGTTTATGAAAACTAAGATTCAGCATGCTTGAACAACTTGACAAAGAAAACAAACTAGGGTTTAATCGAGGACTACCTAACCTTACCACAACTGCCACTCTTCAGGATTCTCACCATGAAGCTTCTCTAGGCACAGCAACAGAATGGACAGGGGAGACCCTTCCTAACATCACCATCTGACATGTGCCTCGCACCCGTCACAGGCATGGCACCTTGAAGCAGCAGAACAGACCAGCCAGACGATCCCGCCTCCTCCCCTTCCTCACAGCCCCTCAGATAGTCTCATGAGTATGTCTTACTGCCTAAGAAGCAGCACGGTAGTTAAAGCAATCACTGGGAAAAATTTTTCCGAAATCTCTGAGCACTGCTCATTAGCATAAACCCTGGGGAGGTCTGATAAAGTTCAGAGCTTATCTGCAAGTCTGCTTGCTCCCTCTCTGCCCAGAGCAGCAGCTGGGCAAGGGATCACCTTCTTTGCAAGGAAGCAAATTAAATTAAATTAGATCAGTTATACCAGTACCAGCAACAGCAAAAGCACCTTCAATAAAATTAAGATCTTGAAATGAAAACAAGGAAATTATGTACTGAAAACCTAATCCCATAGCCCAGTTAAAAGGCACTCACTATTGAGACAGTCTGTGGCAACTTACAGGGACACTTGAAGGCAGAGGCCTGGAGGTGGCTCTGCAGTATCTTTTGGGAACCCAGAACTGGGTCTTTTGTTTGTTGTTGATCTATTCTTACAGAAGCATATATCCCACAATGTACTTGACATATAAATAGGCCATTTCAGTGAATATGGTCATTGAAAACCTTTTCCAATAAAAGCATGTCATACTGGCTGTGCAAGAGTGTATTTATAATCACACGGCATGGTAAAGTGGAAAGAATGCCAGGTATTCCAGAAAATATAGTGGCTTGAATACTATTTCATAGACCCTCCATCTCCAAAGTTGATTGAAACGAACAAAAGGAAGTGAAAAGAACAAAGAATGAAGAAATACTATTAACACTGAAACTCAGAAAGCACCCCAACTTCATGCCACAGATTTTTAGTGTCATCTGGGCCAACATGATGGGAGGAGAATCCACGTCCATCCTCCCTTTCAAACTGGAAATGTACCATTGGCGAGGGGAAAAAATGTGGGATAAACAGAAAGAGGCTCAATGACAGCTCCTAATTTGAAGGCAACAAATTGGAAAGGTGTTGCCAAAGCATGAGATAGTTGGGAACACTCCGCCTGGAGCTTGTTTCCCCACTATGAATTGACATCTTTCCCTAAATCCCTCCCCAGAATTGCCTATCAGGCAGAAACCAGTTATCTCATACAAGGCATCAAATGGGCAAAGAAAACACAATGAATTAGCCAAAAAAAAAAAAGAAAAAGAAAAAGAAAAAAAAAAAGAAACAGAAGGGCTTCTCAGGAAATGAGTTAACTCACTTTGAAAGAGGGGAGCAAATAGAAATGTTAGGGGGCCCCCCAGGAACAGGATCCATTGCCAACTCAGCAGAGCCAAACCCAGTGTCAGACTTTCGATAAATTTAGAGACAGAGATGGAGACAAAGCTCCCAATGGCTTTTTGCAAGTCCTCAGAGATTTTCTCTCCCATATGGGGAGGCATCACACCGTGTCCAAATAAACTGGGAGAGCAGCAAAAGAAAATTCAGCATGGCCAATGTGGATCAAATAACCTCATAATATAACTGCTCCCATTTATATAGCGGTCAAGTGGGGGCGGGAGACTTAAATGGATGTGGTGTGCCCCCAGAGTAGGTTTGACATGCAAAGATATTTTTTTTAAGAAACTCATTCTGAAAGAAGAGATGCTCCAGGAAACAAAATAGACAACTGCTTTGTAATCCCAGGAAACTTAAAGAGAATATGAACTTTATTAAACAAGCAATTAAAAGGTGAGAGGATAAGGCGGTTGTTTCAAGACTGGGACTGCATCAGCTTCTGGACGACCTCCCGTGTCTGCATGTTTAGGAGAGGACTGTCCCCTCATCAATGCCGGATCTGCAGTTCCTGAATATGTGGCTGAAAGGACCACATACTATTAGGGCTGGAAGGACCCTCATCTGGTCCCCACAGATGACAGCAGAGTAAAATCAAGGTCATGTATTTAGTAAGCAGCAAAGCTACAAGTTAGACCCCAACTCAGCCCTATGTATATAAATTGGAAAGAAGAGGGAGGAAGAGAGGCAGGTTGAGAGGGAGAAAGAGTGGACCAAAGAGGCAGAGAGAACGGAAGATGAAAGCAGGAGCCGGGGTGCCGTGAAGTGAGCACTGGACTAGTTGTCACACAACACACTGTGGATCAAATCTTTGAGTTCCTGTTTTCAAATCTTGAGTGGAGTTGTTGGGTCATGTAGTAACTTGATCTTTAACTTTTCGAGGAACTGCCAACTGCTTTCCCACAGTGGCCTCACTTCATTTCTCTGAGCTTCAGTTTCCCTGTCTCTAAAAAGGAGAGGTTAGGACTATTTCTGTCTGTGGTGTTTTATATTCACATATCCTTTCTCTATCCAAATCCTGACATTCCAGTGCCCACATCTGTTTCCAGAGTTCCCTGACAGTAATGAATAAGTCCTGGCTCTGTTCCTTCTCAGAGCTGGAATTATCTTAATGCATGTCCCCAAGTTATATTAATGCGCTTGCATTTCCATCCATATCTCTCAGTGTACTTTTTTCCTCTTGTCTATTCTTTTAACCTTTTTGCAAGCATCATCTTGTTCTGTCTGTTAGCTGTCAGCTTTTCTCTCCCAGCTTTCGCAGAGTTGCCAGATTCTTGGCTATTTCTCCACCCTCAGCTCATAACTATTTTTCCCCCAAGCTCAGCGACTGCTAAGTGGTCTTTGTAAAATCCTATTAGGATAATCTCCCTATCCGTGTCTTCTCTCAACTGGGCTGCCTCTGGAAACCTCAGCCGTCATCTTCCCCACAGTTTGTACCTCATAGGCTGGCTCCTGAGCCATCCAACATCATACTTATTCACAAATGTGCTTACAAGAGCTCTGAACCTGCTGAGCCTTGTAGCCCACAAGCATCAGTCAAACTCGCTAGAGATGAAACTCAGATGTCACCTCCTGCAGGAAGTTTTTCCTGTTTACCTGGGATCCCCACTCCCTTCACAGCCCCAGGTATGAGAAACCTGCCCCCGCTGTACTCTTTCTGTTTATGTTTGCTTTTACCATCTATCTGTCTCATCAGACTGTGAGCTTCATGAGAGCAAGGAGCTGGAGTATCTTGTTCACAGTTCTGTCATATTACATGTCCTCAATACATGTTTGTTGAATGAATGAATGAGTGTGCTCCTCTTCCATAGAGCTGTTCATGGGTTTTCCAACCCATCTACCTAATAGGCCCAAAGCTTCTTTGGAGCAGACTGGAATGTGCTTTCCATGGTAATGCTTGCTGAAGAAAAAATTATTCTAACACTTGTTAAAATGATAAGGAAGACTTTATTCAAGACTATTGCAATTGACAAATAGGCTAATTCCTCTGATCTGATCATCACCCATTGTATGTATGTATTGAGATATAACTCTTTATCCCATAAATATGTACAATCAATACATGTTAACTAAAAAGAAATAGTTTTTTAAAAGACTATTGCAATAGAGAAGAGAGATCAGGCAAAGAGAGCTGAGAATTCATAGTTAACCAGCAGAGTGAATGGATGAAAAATTACTAAGAGAAGACAAGTGTTGCTAAACCGACCTAACAGTATTCTTGCTGAAGATAGGTAGGCCAGGGTGATCAGATATTGCTATGGTCCGAATGTTTGTGTCATCTCAAAATTCATATTTTGAAATCCTAACCCCCAAGGTGATAGTATTAAGAGGTGGGGCCTTTGGGAGGTGATTAGGTCATAAGGGAAGAGACTCATAAATGGGATTAGAGTCCTTAGAAAACAGGATCCAGAGAGCTGCCTTGCCCCTGCCACCATCTGAGGACACAGCTAGAAGGCACTGTCTATGAGGAAGCGAGCTCTCACCAGACGCGGAATCCACCAGCCTCGATCTTGGACTTCCTGGACTTTAGAAACGCAGTAATGAATTTGTTGCTTCATAATCTACCTAGTTTATGATACCTTAGCCCAAATGGACTAAGACAGATATGAAACTAACTTAGCAGGATCCTTACTAAAACTGAGCTAGGCAGGCCAAGGCAAGATAGGGGACAAGGTCGAGGACTAGTCAAGAACGGGACTCAGAGGAGCCTGACTAAAACTCATTCATGGAGAATCTTTTTCACCAGAATACCTGCCTATGTTCTGTCCTGCATGTGGTTGGCACTAACTAAACGCTGGTTGAATCGGCTGAGTGTTCACCCTCAAAGCAGCCCCTTGAGCAGAGGTTCGGAGCTGTCTCCTTTGCTCCTGCCTGAGCTAAAGTGGCAAGAGAAGGTGCCCCAATAGATAATGTCTGAGGGGCTGGGGATGGGGAAGGAAGGGGCAAATGTGACAGCCCCAAATAATCAAGAGTACACACCATTTTCCCGGGGCTCCACAGGTCCAAGGCATTCCTGGTCCAGTCACCCCAAATGACCCTCACAATGCCCTGTGAAGCAAGTTGACATCTTCTCACGCTATCGATGGAGTAAGTGACTCCCTCTGAGGTCAAGTTCCATGTCATAGGTCAGACATCCAAGATTTTTCACTTTACACTTATNTAAAGTCTCATCAACACTGAATATATGTTTAATGGATCATTTGTCTTTTTAAAATAGATTTATAAGAGCTCTTTCCATATTAACGGTAGCAATCACTTGTCTTGTGTATATATTGCAAGTATTAGAAGTCAGTGTGACGTGGATCTTTTCATCTTGTTTATGGTATTTAGGAATAAACGTCGAAATATTTTTATTTTTTATTGTGGCAAAGAATACATAACATAAGATTTGCCATTTTAACTATTTTTAAACATATAATTCCATGGAATTAATTATATTCATGATGCTGTGTGACCATCACTTCTATCTATTTCCAAAACTTTTTTATCATCCTAAATATAAACTCTGTACCCATTAAGCAATAACTTTCCATTATTCCTTCCCCCCAGTTTCTGGTAACAATTAATCTACCTGTATCTCTGAATTTTTTCTTTTTAATTTATTTTTTTCTTAATTGACCCATGACAATTATATATATCTATAGAGTACAATGTAATATTTGGGTACATTTATACAGCAATGATTTTATCAGGGTGGTTATGTTTGAGGTGATCGATATGCTAAATATTTTTATTTATTGCTTCTACCTTTAATGGTATCTTCAGAAAACTGTCCTACTTTCAAAGACTATTTAAACACTTACTTATGCATTTACATGTCTCAGATGCTTTCAAAATTTTACATTTAACTGGACTGTATTGCATTTGTCTAGAATATATTTTAGTATATAAGATGAAATAAGGACTTACCTCAAGTTTGCCTACAGCATCTTTTGGTGGGTTATCATTTTAATTTCATCTTGACTTATCTCACTAATTAGAAATATTAGGTTTGTCTATGAGACACACACACACACACACTTGTGCACATACATGCAGGAGCACACACACATCTCTTTTAGGGACATATTTTGTTCTATTGATCTAACTGTCTGTCCTTGGATTGGAATATGCTATTTGAAATATTTTAGTCCCAGGATATATTTCTAAAACTTGGAAGTAGAAGTGTTTCTCCATCGTTCTCTTTTAACATCTGCCTAATGATCTGTGCTCATTTATTTTTCCAGGTAAACTTTAAAATCATTTTATAATATTACTTATACATTTCTATTATAATATGCAATACATATTTTTAATTAAATTGACAAGCTTTAATATATCAAATCTTCCCATCGAAAAATGAGATATGTCCATTTACTTATTTATTTTCCTAGAATTGCTTTATAGCTTTTCTCTAAAGTTCCTACATATTGCTCTCAGGCCAGCTCATAGGCCTTTTATAGTTTTGTTGCTTCTATAGAATGAATCCTTTTATATTCTGTTTTCTAACTGGTTATTGCTAGGATTTAGGAAATTGTTGATTTTTGTATATTTATTTCCTAACTAGTCACCTTATTGGACTCTTCCACTGAATTTTAATAATTTTTCACTTATTTCTCTGGGGTTTTGGTAGAGAATAATATCCTCTGAAAATAATAACTTTATCTCTCTCATAATTATACTTTCCATTCTGTTACTAGAAATCCCTGAATAAATGTTAAATAATTTCAGTGATCCTGAGCATCCTTATATTTTTAGGATATGGGCTGTTGGTTTGGAATGGACATGCTCTATATCACATTGAGAAGATAGCTTTCTAGGTCTTTTCAGAATGACATGACTTCTTGTTCCCCCGCCACCACCCCCGCCAATCCAGATGCAGTCTCTACCCTGCTGTGTGCACCAGAGGCTGATCTTTGTGTTTGTGTCTCCCCGCCTCCTTTACCCTCTACTTTTTGCTGAGTTTGGCCAATGCAGGCACTGACAGAAGACCAGAGGGTGGCTGTGCTCCCCTATAGCTTGTCAGGCAGTCGCTTAACACCATTTCCTACTGTTGTTCTTCAGATCCAGGGTGGTAATGGCTCCCCAATATTGCCAGGCTTGAGGGGCTTCTCTATTCCTTGTTAACTCCTATAATTGTGATCCCACCTCTATTCCATTAACCTCTATTGAAATTATTCATCTGTCACATGGTTCTCACTCAGACTTTCCTTAACTGATTGATCGATTAAGATCAACAGCTAAGTATTTCCAAATGTCTTTTCAACATCTCAAAATGGCCAAAATACTTTTCTCCTTTGTGACATTAATGTGACATTTAATCACTCATTCATTCACTTAAGAAAAAAAAAATTTTAGTACCTATTATGTGTCGATTGCTGTGGGAGACAATGAGTTTAGAACAGAAATAAATAAATAAACAAACAAACAAATAAATAAATAAAAGTGAACAAACTTCCTGCCCTTATGTCCTCTTAGAGGAAACAGATACACAAACAAGTAAATAAATAAAATACCTAAATATTATGACAGGGACTAAAAAGAAAAAGTGTTCTAATGAGGAATAACAGGGGGTGCACATATAAAAGGGATAGAATATTTCAGAAGGGGACATTTAGGTTGAGAAAGACTTGGAGAAGAATCTTCAGCAAGTAAAAAAAGCACTGAGTCAGGAAAGAGCCTGGTATGGTTGAAGAAGTGCCACTAACAAGGGGGAAAGTGGCAGAGGAGGAAAAGAGACATGTGGGCAGGGACTTGGTCAGTGCCATCCAACAGAAATATAGTGCAAGCCACATTTGTAATTTAAAATTTTCACTAGCCATATTAAAAAAGTAAAAA
>NW_007739878.1:27399-33442 GCF_000696425.1 Galeopterus variegatus
ACATGCTGGGCTCCATAGCAGAAAGGCACCACCAGGATCACACAGGTACCTGCTATAGGAAACTGCACCTATTCTGGGTCCTCAGCCAAGAGAGGAAGTCAGGGTCCACCTGCTAAGTCTCCTGCTGTGAGGGCTGTTCAGGGTGGCCTCTCCCATGGCCGGGGGACTTGGCACAGCTGCTCCCTTCACTCAGAAAGATCACATCTCACCATATGCCAGAGAGTGAAAGGAGGGAGCCCATTAGCATTCATTGTACACAGCTTTTCAT
Organism: Galeopterus variegatus; assembly: GCF_000696425.1. Classification (NCBI taxonomy): domain Eukaryota; kingdom Metazoa; phylum Chordata; class Mammalia; order Dermoptera; family Cynocephalidae; genus Galeopterus; species Galeopterus variegatus. The sequence goes on from NW_007739878.1 coordinate 27,668, forward strand.
TTGGAAAAGCACCTCGAATGTGCCGATCCACATTGCTTTGCTTCATTTTTCAACATTCATGAGTGTAATTGCATTTATTTTTCTCGTCAAGACTGCAAAACAAGTGATAATTTACTATATTACAGCCCATATCGGCTGGGTTTACAGCCACAACAGTTCTAATCCGCCCTCTGAGGGCTGGGTGAGTAAGCAGGGGGCTGTCTTTTAGCTGAGAGCACTACGTCACTTTGCAGAAGGAAGCTTGGGCCCAGCTGCTCTTCAAGGTCACAGTAATAGTGGCAACAACTAACCTATACGGGGACACTGAGCTCTCAAAGGTCACCTCCACTACCCTTACTGCTTCTTACAGTAATGGGGTGAGACAGATATGTAACCCCATCCCCATTTCTCAGAAGAAGAGACTGAGGTTCAGAGAGGTCCTCAGTCATACATGGTGACAGGTTGGTGAACAGCAGAGCCGAGGCTCAAACCTGGATTCATGTAATAGGAAATCCTGTGCTTTGACCGTGATGCCACATGACAATAATTGAGCTCTGACAAAGCATGTGGTCCTACAGTTATGTTGGTGGAAAAGAAGTAGTCATATCTGAAGATTTTGTAAACCCAAAGTGTCTACAGCAGCTGGAACCACTAAGGAGACCTACTTCCTTGAGTCTACACTGCAGAATGCTGACTTCCAGGAGAGACATGGGACAGGGGTCCGTCCATACCCGTGCTGGAGGGTCTATCCAGGTACAACTCTTCTTGTGATAATCTAGAAATGAGAGTGAGGAAGAAAGGTCTAGCCTTCTGTTTGGAGATCACTCTCTGCAGATGTTTTCTTCCTCTCAAAAACAGAAGAATCCAAGCCCACAGTGATGATCATATTTTAGATCACAAATGCTCATGAATTCATGAGTAGTTTTATAACTGATTAACATAACCCAGCCCTAAAAGCTTACAGATTTGTTAGATTCATTTCCTAAGTAAGATTAAAGTAGTCAGTGGTAGTGAGGCCCTCGTCTCCTCTTCCAGGGTTTTAGGAGGAAGTAAACTCTACCCCTTATCCTTACTCCCTGCTCCCAAATTATAGCACAAGGGTCTTGGAAAGAGAGAAACATGAAAAGCTGCTCTTGACCAAATGGATCTGAGCAAACTGGACAGATCATGTGAAACCTCAGATCTTGGTCACAGGCTATTGCTATGGTATGGTGTGACATCTCATTCCAGAAAAGATCCTGGGGTCCAGCCTCACCTCTCCAGCTCTCTCTGAGACAGGAATGGGGGTCTGGAAGTCACTGTACAGCCTGAAGAGGCAGGAGCTGATGGGTGTTCAGGAAGTCCCTCCAGCCACCTGGCCAGAGTACTCTAGTCTGCAGAGGACCCTTCTTCCTATTCCTGTCCCTCCTCAACAGACTCGGCCCCCAAACTGCCAATCAGCTTCTGGCTCTCCTTTATCCACTCCTGACATTGGCACATGAGACCCTTTATGTGGGCTTTCCTGCCCCAAGCTAAGGATAAAACTCCAGGGCCTGCTGCTGATCTTCAGTAAGCACATTGGACAAGGGTCAGCCATTCAGAACAAGGGGCCTATGGGCTTCAAAGAAGGAAGGTCAGGAGTGATAAATGTCACAGCCCACAATCACCATCTAGTGACACAGTACCTTTTACACACACACACACACACACACACAGAGTTCAGGCCTGACAAGACTTCAGAGATTTCCTTCAGTAGAAAGGTTAACACAGCACCCCCACAGTGAGTCTCAGCTCTGAAACAGGACAGGAAGAAGGGACAGAGGTGTGATGCAGAAGACCTAATGCAGGCCCATGGGCCAAGCATTTTGTTCTGTGTTTTCCCATATGCTACATCATCTAATCCCCACTTGTCCCAAATGCACCATCATCTTCCAGGTTAGAGAAAACCCTGAGCCACAGAGAAACACAACAGCTTTGCTCAGGCCCTCCATGCTGGTCCCTGCAGCTGTCATGTCCATGAACTTTGTATGGGTGTACACTCCTGTACCCTCTTGGAAAGCCAACTATAAAGAGCATCAAGGGCAACAGTTACCACAATTTCATTTCAAAGGCAGAAAAGAGTCTTTCAATTTGGACAAATAACCTTTCCGTTATTATTTTTCATATTGCAAAGTCTAAAAACTTAGCACAAAGTCTAAAACTCAGGCTTGTAAAGCTGACATTTTGCTTGAAATGGTCAAAAATCAGATAATTATCCCATTCAGCATAGGTGTTAAATGCAGCCTTTCTTCTAATTGTTACTACCACCCAGAAAAGAAAAATGAGTTATTTTCCAGACGTGGGAACTACATTCAGATTGGCTCGCTGGCCTGCCAGGCCCTGTCTGCTCAGGACTGCCCACCCCCGCATGCATACAAAACTCCTTGTTCCTGTATTGTGAAGTCTTTCCATGAGGTCCCTGTTTGTACAGCTCTGTAATTATTTAGAAATGAGAGCAAGGAAGCATGGTCTAGCCTTGTGTTGGGAGCCTGTGGTTGCAGTAATGAACAAGTCGTGCCTCAGCAGATGTGCTGTGTAGAACCTGCATGCTATTAGAGTTAGAAAACTGGGAGTGTCACTTAATCAGGACCCTTTGTTGTGTGGGTAAGGTCACTGGGGCCCGGAGAGTCTAAGCAACTTGCTCCAGGCCACACACCAGGTCAGGAAGCACAGCAGGCCCAGGATCCAGGTCTCCTGGAAACCACTACACACCATGCTCTGAACCCAAGCATGCATTTCGGTCATCTCAGGTTTTGTTTCCTTTAAACCTGTTTCCAAGTGGCTTAACATTTCCATCGTCCCCTAACTCACTTACTTGATATTAATTGAGGGTGTACTGGGTACCAGAGACAGTTTAGGAGATGAGGACATGTGGTTGTGAATGGAAAAGTTGACTCGTAGTCTGATGGAGCTTATGTTTAACTGAGGGAGAGGGTATTAAGTACAAAATTACATAGAGCTCCTCTGTATCAAGCTCTGCAGTTGCCTGACCTGGGGCAGGGTCTGGATGCACGAGGAAATCCTAAGACCGGGGGTCCCCAAGGCAAAGGGAAGAATGTGGGAGTGATGCAAAGTAAAGCAGGTAGAGTAGGGGGCTGCAGGGACACAAGCAATAGAGCCCCAAAGAAGGGGTGCCTGGGGGCGTCACTCCTCCACAGGGCAAGGGAAAAGGGAATGGGTGGGCACCCTTGGTGAGACCAGGCCTACTGCCACCTTCCTCTCTAGATAAGCTCCTCCTTCTCCTCTTCGGGCTCTACCTATATCCCAGAGTGTGGGAATTTCCAGAGTTCTGCCCTTTGCTCTCTGTTCTTCTGACTCTCCCAGGGAACCCTGACTCCAGCCTTGATCCCTTTCCTAGTTTTGCAAATGCCTAGTGGTCCTCAAATCCAATGAACACTAAAATCACCTGCTTTTTCGTGGGCCCATCCCAGTGCCATGTGTGGATGTGGGGCTCAGGAATCTGCTTTGTAAAAACATCCCAGGAGACTCTGGTGCAGGCATTCAGTCCTCCTGCTCATGGAGACCCCAGGTCTCATAAACGTCCTAAACTGAACCCACACTTTCACTGGCTAAGCACTCAGGATCCCAGGAACAGAGGTGGGAGCTTTGCATGTGCACCTCAGCCATCCTTAGCACACCTCTAAAGGTACGTGAGTAACATACAGATGAGGAAGTGAAACCCTTGTAGCTTGTCTAGAGTCACAGAACTTCCAAGAATCAAGGCTTGACTCCAAACCCAAAGCTGGTGTCTTTCTTTCATCTCTTTCACCAAGTCCTGGTGAAAGTCCAGGACAACAGCCTCCTCCTTCCACTACCATCTCCCTGCTCCAGCTGCCTTCCTCACTGGCCAGCAAGCAGGTGTCCTAAAAGGCAAATCTGATCAAACATTCCCTGACTTAATCTCTGATGGATCCCCACTCTTACAGTCCAAACTACTAGAATACAAGACCCTTCAAGTTCTGGCCCCACTCTCCCTTCTTATCATACCTCCTATACCACCACGTGCAATGACCCTATACCTAGAGTCCTACGGTGGTCAAGAGTGTAGGTATGAGTATTTGCTTCAGCCACTTACTGTTTGATCTTGGATACGTTATCTAACCTCTCTAGGCTTCATTTTTTCCATCTGCAAAATGGGCTAATAATAATACCTGCTTCAAGAGGCTGTTGTGGGGATTTTATAACGAAAGGAAGATGAGAATTATAACAGTGCCATGAAAACAGTAGATGTTCCATAAATGATGACTAAACTACTCTCATCACTGACATCCTGTAGGACTATGGATTATTCTCTGAACACACCACATACTGTGAGGTATCTGACTTGATGCAGACTTCTCTGAGTGCTAGAAACTCTCCCTAAAAATTCTAGAGTACAGTGATCATAAAAAATCTATTGCTGTGCAGGGTGCTTTGCATGTGTAATTTTAGCTACTTCTCCATGGCAGTCTTATGAGACTCGTGTGCTATTATCTTCATTTTACAGATGAGGAGCATAAGGCTGAGAGAGGTGACCAAGCCAGCCCCAGATCTGATCGCCAGTCACTGGTAGCACTGGCATTTCAACTCATGTCAGCCTAATTTCAAAGTTCATCCTTCTGTTCCCTTCTTCTATGTGAAAGGCACACAAAGTCCTTTCCTCACTTGGGGTGCACTGTGCTGAAATTGTGTCTTGGTATTTTTCATCATTTCCACCCCTCTAAGCTCTCTCACGTACTGTTGGGGCAGAAAGCCTAGAAATTATATCTTCCTTTCTAGCAGGGTTCCAGCTTTGTCTCCACCATTGAGAGAAGCAATCTCAAAATGTCTGGAAGATGGGAAAGGAACAGAAGTCACTACTGATTCAAAGTCACAGCAGGCTGGTTCATGGTCTTCGACAGATGATAGACTTGCGGCTAGTCATTCCTAGGAATCTCCCACTTCAGTGATGCAGTAGCTGAGATCTTTAGTAGAAGTTCTCTCACATGTTGGCACATTTTAGTTTGCTGACCATGAATGGTGGTTTCCCTGACTTCAGCTTTTGTAACTTCCAAAGGATTTTTACTTTTTGTTTTGGTTGATTTGTTTCTTCAAGACACAATCATTTTTATCAGCTGTTCTCACTTAGTATTTTCATAAAGGATATTCCCTTGTTTTATCTCAATAATTATTTTTTAAATAATTGTTTTAATTAGTTATTTAAATAGCAGTAAGAACACAATATAAAATTAGCCATCTTAACCATTTTTAAGTACACAGTTCCACAGTGTTAACTATTTTCAAATTGGTGAGCAACAAATCTCCGGAACTTTTTTTATCTTGCAAAACTGAAATTCTATACTCATTTGCTATGGTTTGAATGTATGTGTCCCTCCAAAATTCATCTGTTGAAACTTAAACACCAATGTGATAGTATAAAGACGGGGTGCTTTTACGAGGCAATTAAGTCATGAGGGCAGAGTCTTCACGAATGAGATTAACAATCTTATAAAAGGGCTGGAGGGAACTAGCTGGGTCCTTTTTGTCCTTCTGCCATGTGAGGACACAGCACTGAAGGTGCTATGTTGGAAGCAGAGACTGGGCCCTCACCAGACACCAAACATGACAGCATCTTATCTTGGACTTTTGAGCCCCCAGAACTGAGAGAAAAAAAATTCTATTATTTATAAATTACTCAGTTTGTGTTTTTCTGTTATAGCAGCACAAATGAAAGAAGACATTATTATGCACAACTCACTATTATCCCCTCCCCCCAGCCCCTGGCAACCACCTTTCTATTTTCTGTTTCTATGAGTTTGA
>NW_007739879.1:0-8041 GCF_000696425.1 Galeopterus variegatus
GCATTTCATGGAAACTTTCACAGCTCTAAAATGCAGAAGCATAGTAGTTTCTCACAAAGAGCGTGATACTAAACAGCAGGACAAGTATAACCTTAAGTCCCTGTTTCACTTTTTTTAAACCTTTTTCATCTTTAAAGGTCCTTTCAATAACTCCTCATCCACAAGGACCCACATTTTTCTTCATTTGGCATTTCAATTATCTGAGAATCATAATATTTTTTCTTACTCTAGCTTTCTTTTTTAAGATTAAATGAGATAAGTATACAAAGGACCAGGACTCTTGCTTTGAACACTATGAGATTAGGTGGCAAAGGATACTAGCTGGTCATTAAATTGCCTGGCTCCCAATTCCATACAACAAAACTACCTTTAGGAGGCAGTTACATCACTGTAAACAACATTTCTCAATTCACTCTGCAGTCATCTGTGGCCGTATGTAAGTTCTAGTCAAAAGGATGTGAGCGTAAGCCTGTGTGTCATTGCAGGGCCATTGATGTCAAGAAGCAGGTAGAGTTTTCCACTGTGATACTAAACAGCAGGACAAGTATAACCTTAAGTCCCTGTTTCACTTATTTTAAACCTTTTTCATCTTTAAAGGTCCTTTCAATAACTCCTCATCCACAACGACCCACATTTTTCTTCATTTGGCATTTCAATTATCTGAGAATCATAATATTTTTTCTTACTCTAGCTTTCTTTTTTAAGATTAAATGAGATAAGTATACAAAGGACCAGGACTCTTGCTTTGAACACTATGAGATTAGGTGGCAAAGGATACTAGCTGGTCATTAAATTGCCTGGCTCCCAATTCCATACAACAAAACTACCTTTAGGAGGCAGTTACATCACTGTAAACAACATTTCTCAATTCACTCTGCAGTCATCTGTGGCCGTATGTAAGTTCTAGTCAAAAGGATGTGAGCGTAAGCCTGTGTGTCATTGCAGGGCCATTGATGTCAAGAAGCAGGTAGAGTTTTCCACTCTTTCACCCACATCTGCCTACTGGATGGAGAGGACTTCAAGGCCATAGGAGGGCAGAGCCACAAGATAGAGGGACCAGAGTCTCTGAGTCACCATGGAGAGAAAAGCAACCTGCAAACCAGAAAGACAGCACTGTAGAATTATGTAAAAGAGAAACGAACGTCTATTATGTAAGCTACTGATGTCTTGCAATTTATTTGATTCGAAAGTATTACTAAAACTAATATAGGGCTTAAACAAAATTATAATATGACAAAAATAATAGATCTACTATGATTAATACTGTGTTTAGATTATCATGCTACAGGGGTCCAACCAGACAAGAATGTGCTTGAAAACTTACCTAGTAGCTCCTGAAGATACGTATCATTCTTATTCTCACTGTCCCATATTCTAGGTCCCTACATAGTTCTGCCCTTAACCTAAAACAAGCATTTTGCTGTGAGAAATACCACCCTCCTATCTCTGCTGTCTCTGTTTCCTCAGAAACTGAAAGCTTTATGAAATAAGTTTGTTTTTTTTGCCTTTTATGTATTTTTCCATTAAAAAAATACTTGCTGAGCACAGATATTGCACTAAGACTGGGGACAAAGACGATGAGCAAAGAAACAGCTGGGTTTTCTTCTCACAGATCGTACATTTCATTGACAGGGATGCAGATTAATAAGAAAGTTTCACACCCAAGTATTTAGGTCTAGGAGCCAGAATGGACATTGTTACATCTCACATGTCTTTACTTTCCTGTGGTCATAAATCATGCCATCTGTTCAGCAATTCAGCCCTTTAGAGAGCTAGTTCAAAAAATAATGATAAAGTTATCCAGTTTAGGTATACTAAATAGCACTAATTTTAGGAAAACCCATCACAGCTAATGACTTTCTACAGATTAATAAGGATGTTCAGCAATTCAGCCCTTTAGAGAGCTAGTTCAAAAAATAATGATAAAGTTATCCAGTTTAGGCATATTAAATAGCACTAATTTTAGGAAAACCCATCACAGCTAATGACTTTCTACAGATTAATAAGGAATAAAATTAGGGTATCGAATTTCAAAATGTCCTTGGCCAACATATTTTGTCAAGGGTAGCTGGGATAAAATTATTTACTTTGTTTCATTATTCATTATAATGGAAGTTTTCAACCATGGGATGGATCTTAAATAATAACAGTCAGCAATAATGAGTAATTCTGTATGCATCTGAGATGTGTTATTTCTTCTTGATAATCAGGCACTTGTTATAATCGTATTTCTCCAGGCCTGTGAACCTAGTCCTAAAGCTAAGAGTATAAGTTGAGTGTCATGTAAGGCTCCTTTTTAATTTATTCCCACTTGCTGAAATTCTATCGCATCAAAGGCTGCACCTCTAGTTCAAAGGTTTGATGCTCCTCAGTATGTTTCTTCATTTTGAGCAACTTTTTATTGGTGGCTTGACCCTGGAAATATTCTCTATTATGTGGTGATTCTTAGGGTTCCGTCCGTACTGTCATAACTAACAGGAAACATCCCAGTCCAGAACCACCCGCCAACTCTCCACTCCTTAACATCAGTGCCCCTGTGAGCCTCAGGCAAGTTTCCTTTTCCATCTGTACCTCTCAGTCCTGCCAGAAAATTCAGCTTCAGAAGTGTGCATCTCATGACAATTTTCATAGCTCTAAAATGCAGCAGAAGAGTAGTTTCTCCCAAAGAACATGAGACTAAAAAGCATGACAGGTATAGCCTCAATTCTTTGTTTCACCTGTTTTAATCCCTTCTCATTTATCAAGGTCCTTTCAGTGTCTTCTCATCTACAAGTGCCCCTTATCAGAATTAATTCCATCTTTTCCTAAAGTCTCAAAGTCATTGATATGCATATGTAAGTAGTACAACCTTGACTCTGTATTCATTTACGCTTTTGCTAAGAGGAAAAAAATTGAAGTGATATAAAAACTTAAATATGAGGATATGCAACTTCTAAAAGCCAGAATACCTGCAACTCTTTAAATATTTAGATATGTTGCCAACTTTTAAAATAAAAAATATGTATTGTCAAAATTAATCTTGAAAGATCTCTAATCACAAATAAATTTTTGATTTTCAGTAGGACTAATCCTAGCATATTTTCTTCCAGGGTTGGGACTGATTCTTCTTTGGTTAAGCACTTTACAACTACATTTTATTCATTGTGTGCTATGTACCAATCACTTTTCTAAGTGCTTATACTTTGTTAACTCACTTAAGTCTCTCAAGCATCCTGTGGACAAGATGCCATGTTAGTCACATTTTATAGACGAGAAACCTAAGGTAAGGAGACGTTAGCTTTCTCAAGGCCAAAATGCTAGTTAGCTAGAGATGGAATTTGAACCCACAATTTGATTGAAGCTAAGTTACAACTCCTTTCCCTGTGTTTGTCAACAAAGACAAAAACAAAGTAAATAGTGACCAATGGAAAACCAATCATGATGTGTTTGGAATCATGATTTCTGGAATCAAAACCAGGCATGGGATTTTTCAGGGTGGGCTATGTGCTCTCACAACATGCTGAAATCTTTCATATAAATACTCCTGTAGCTTTCTCTCTCTGCTATGGTTCTTTTCGTATGGGTCCTTCTGTTATAAATTTTTACCTAAATACCTCCAGTCTTAAAAGAATAATAATACAATTTATTTCAACTTCATATCCTGTTCCAGTAAACATACTCCTCGAAAGGGCAATCTTCACTCTCTGAGTGCGCGTCATTTCCATTCATTCTTCAAGTCACTCTGCCCTGACTTCTGCTTCATTCACTGCACTGCAATAGCTCCCACTGAGGGGGACGATGTGACCATGGTTCATGTCACCAGATATACTAAGCATACTTCAGACTTTATCGTATTTGACTTCTCAGTAGTATTTGACATCTTAATCACTGTTTGTCTTTTAATATACTTCATTTCTTTAGCCCTTGCCACACTATCAATTTTACACAACACTTATTTTTAGACTTATTCATATGGCCAAATACACATCTGGTATGTTGCTTCTAACTGCAGCATAGTATTCCATAGAAGGCAGCCACTACATTTTACTTATATGCTTCCCTAGTCATGAACATGTAGGTTGTCAAAAAGCCTTGCTGGAGAAAGGAATGGTACACTTGTCTTATAAATGTGCTTTAATGGACCAGTTGGGATTTCTTAAGAATATAAATGCAGGAGAGGAATTTCTGGTTTATAGAGCACACACAGACTTGATTTTACTGAATAGTACTGGATTGGTAGCCAGAAAGGCTGTATGTGCTAATTTTCTAAGGACATTTCTATCTTTCTGTATCTTTACCAACATTTGATTATTAGTCCACTATCAATTACTTAGCAGTATGATGGGTATAAAGAGGTATTCCACCTGTGTATTAATTTCATTTTTTTAAAAATTACAATGGACTTGAACACATCATTGTATTTTTATAGCCATTCGATTTTATCCTTTTAGCAGTATGATGGGTATAAAGAGGTATTCCACCTGTGTATTAATTTCATTTTTTAAAAAATTACAATGGACTTGAACACATCATTGTATTTTTATAGCCATTCGATTTTATCCTTTTGTGTCTTAGAAATACTTGTCCAATATCCTATAAAGCCTCTCCTTTTACTTTTTCTTTCTCCGAGATCACAACATCAATGCCAACATTTTCAAAGCCTATCTTTGTTTAGATGACCGCAAAATGTATATTGCTATCACAGCCTGTTTTCCATACTTGAGCACTTCACATAGAGGTCCCAATGGCATCGCAAACTCACCCAACACACCCAAGACTAACTGATGCTCCGACAACCATCCTCTGCCCTAATCTGGGTCTTGCCTGATGCTTATCTCTGAATATCACCCAGTCCACCTACTGTGTGACCCAGGCGTCACCTCCAATACTCTCTCTTCCTTCCTTCTCATGTTCATTCAATTACTAAGACCTTTCAATTGGATTTGCAGTCTCCCCAGTTCATCTAATTTTATCTACCTCAACTTATTTCACTCTAGATGAAGATATTTTGCTAACTCTCCTGAACTATTACAAAGTACCTTCCACATGGAAACCATATAAAACTGAGCATACGTCCCCTGCTGGAAATAACTCAGTGGTTCCCATTGTTTAGTGGACACAGTTGCCTGTTTTAAAATAGTCTACAAGAGTCTTCATGGCCTGGTTCCGGCCTACAGCTCTGGCTACATCTATAAAACTCTCCTAACAGCCTTCAATTCTCTCACTCTTCCCATAGATTAAGCCCTTTCTTTATTCTGATAACAATTCAAAATACTGCTTTCTCAGGGAAGATTTATTGATATGCTTAGTCAAATTTTTTGTGATACGCTCTCAGAGTAAGGTGTAGATTTCCTGTAGTTCTGTCCTCTGTTCGTAATTATGCATCCATTTGTGCAACTCATAATTAATATTCATCTTTCCCACTCCTGCCCAAGAAATCGTATACAATGAATTTTTGTGTTCTTAAGCATGAATAGTGTGCACTCAATATACATAGGCTATTTAGATTAATAAATTTTGGTTTTGAAAGTAGTTAGATAATGAGTGTTTTAAAATTATCTTTAGTTATTTTTTTCTAAACTTGTATAATAAAAAAGTTAAAATAAGTGAAACAAATTATTTCCAGAAAAGCCGTTCTCAGAATCAATTTGCTGAAGCTTTCCTTTCTGCTTTTTCACTTTTTCTGAAATATAAATTCCTTGGCCTTGTTCTGCTGTTTCTTCATTAATTTATCAACATTCTAATGGCCCTCAAGGGAAGGGCATTGGCTAGTAAGCTAATTAACTAGTTACATGTTACTTGCACTGACTAATTGCTTAAAATCAATTAGCCAATTTGGAAAAAACAAATAGTGTTTTGGTTGAGTCATAAGGGGATAGTAGCATACATTTTTTTTCTGTATAAATTACTACTTTATTTAAAATAAAGAATTATTTGTTAAAAATAATCAATTGATGTTGGGGCAAAATAAACAAGGAATTTAATCCATTTGTTTCAAAGTAATATTGGTGATATTTATATAAATGTATTTCAGATGAGATAAACTTTTTCTTTCAAGATAGTTGACTCTCTTAAAACTTGTTTAAGGACAGCAAGATAGCCTCTATTTTCTTTGTATTTCTCTGGTTATCTGATTACCTTAGAGTGACATGATAAAGATTAGGTTCAGCAAGAAAAATAATCCAGGTCATCTGATTGCCAGGCCAGTCCTTTTCTTTATTTGTCATTTGATTATCTATAGAGCATCTCTTCCTAGAAATTTGAACTACTTGCTGTAGTAGGCCAACTCTGGCATTCAGGGGCCAGAAATACCAGGCAGGGAGGCATTTCACTGCCCTTTTTAAACAACTGGTATGTAATAAACATGTCATAACTGAAGGATAGTGCTACATTTTCATATGACTATTTCAGGTAAGTGGTATTATTAGTACTATACAGATGAGAAAACTGGTTTCTTGAGAGCTTAAGTACTGTCTTAGTCCGTTTTGTGTTGGTATAAAAGAATTACATGAGACTGGGTAATTTATAAAGAAGAGAGGTTTACTTGGCTTACGGTTCTGGGACAGCTGCATCTGGCATGGGCCTCAGGCTCCTTCTACTTGTGGTGGAAAGTGGCAGGCAGCTGGCGGCTACAAGCAGATCACATGGCGAGAGGAAGCAAGGGAGAGAGAGAAGGTGCCAGGGTCTTTTTAAACAACCAGCTCTTGCAGGAACTAATAGAGCAAGAACTCACTCATTAATGCCCCCACCTAGGGAGAGCATTAATCCATTCATGAGGGATCCGCCCCCATGAATCAAACAGCTTCCAACACTGTCACATTGGGGATCAGAATTCCACTTGAGTTTTGGAGGGGACAACACGTCCAAACTCCATCAAGTACTTTAATCGAATTTACAAATATAGTACATGGAAAAATCAGGACTGAACAATTACCTTTTACACTTGCAGCAAAATCAGTGAGAATAAATCATGGACTACACCTAGCACCGAAGAACCAGAAATTAGCAGACATCGAGTCTAGCACAGTGAGCTCTCAAGATAAGTGCCTCAACTGGCAAGTGCAGTTCAGCAAACATTTGCTCAGCACCCACTGGAATGTCTGTGAAGTAGAGCTAGATAGGTGAGAAAGGCAAAGATAGTCCTCTCTGTAGAGGTATCTAGCTGTGAAGAGGAAGGGCCACTAATGTCTCTGATATAAGGACATTAATGCATACTAGACATCAATACAAAGTTCTAAGAGACCAGAAAGGAGGCAGCCACTAAGAGAGGCTGGGAGTATGAGAAAGATTTTAAGAGACAATTGGATGACTTGGAATCATAAAAGAAACGGGAACTTCTTGGTGGGAGACAGGAGTAGTGATTTGTCATTAATAAGAAAAAACATGTAATCCTCAAAAGTGTAAGAATGTGGTTCACTAGAAAATGGGAGAAAGATAGTTTGTACAAATGATTTACAAGGACAGTGGGAGGAGATCAGTCTCAAGAGGTAAGCTGGGTGGAGTTGTAAGTACACTCTGCTTTTTTTTTTTTTTTTCCCCCATATTTCAAAGAGATCCTAGATCACCTGTAGCTCCTGAGACTCCAGGCATGTCGGTCCACTCTTGCCACTTAATGAATACGGGGTGGTTTTATTCATCCACCATGCACTCACTGTTCTTACTCATCCTCTACACGCTGGAGCTACTTACCCTAAAGGTTTTTGCTACTTGTCCATGGCAAGCTTTTACTTGCTGACAATGTCAAACTTTATCTGAGCCCAGTGCTCCTGGAAAATGGTTACAGTAAAGGAATTCCCCCACTCTTTTATGTTCTGGAAAACAGCTTACTGCAAAGAATGATCCTTCCTCACGTAACTTAGGTGAGACTCAAGGATGAGTATCTTGTGTACCAGTGACAAAGCCAGACATAGACACTACACATTCTCATTCTTATTTCATAAATGACTTGCTGAACTGTTGTCCCCACAGACCTATTTGGAAAAAAGTAAGTCCACTAATTTGACTTGATCAAACTTTAGCCCGGCTTCTCTCTTTCTCCTTGGTTCCTGATTTTTGACCCATT
>NW_007739879.1:8492-9890 GCF_000696425.1 Galeopterus variegatus
TTGCTGAGGTTAAGAAGACATTGGGAGCTTAAGCTGGCATAGAAAAATGGAGCAACTCCCCTTTGACAGGCCCTCCAGAGCACTGGCTGTCTATGGAGAAGGACTTTTCTTGCTCAGTGGTCCAGTCATGCCTCCTGTTCATCACATCTCTCCACACCTGGCTCTTTCTAGTCTTGTTTACTCCTCCCTATAAAAGTCATTTCTGCTTGAACTTTGAGATGCTTTAGGAACTTATGATTGGAGTATTATATTTTTATCATAGTAGTCACCTTTTCCCAATTTCAATAGCCTTTTTTTAGTAAAGTTCCTCCTTCCCTAAGTTCAGATTTATCATTAGCCATCATGGGATATTGTTACTTGTCAATGGCAGAATCTTGTTACTAAACCACCATGGGCTATTTTAACCAACACTCCACAGCTTTCTGCTACTAGAACAAATTTGCAAGATGTCTCTGAGATCAAGTGATGAAGTAATTTTCTGGGGTTGTGCCAGTAGAAAACGTCATCTTTTCCTCCATAGTGTGCATCTTCCCACACCAGATTAGATGGGAATATTCAGATATCAAATGCATGCTGAAAATACCACAAAATTTCTTCCTGAGTGGGGAAAATTGAAAATACCATATCTTTAATCAGAGTGTATGCAAATGCTAGAACTATTTAAGATTAATTTTTTATTAGAAATAGGGATCTTTTATGGCAGAGATATTTAAAAGAGAGTCTGTGAATATTGGATCTATCTTTAAAAAGTTAGCTTAATGTTAAAAGGGCAAAATTACAGGAAAATCCCCACAAAGGGCCACTGAAAACATCATTAAATTTGATTATCATTACCTCTGAGAATAGAAATTTAATATTGTGATTAGGCGAGAAGTCATTGAATTGGTGGCTGGCAAATATAAGAATTAACCCGGAACCTGTGCAACTTCGGGAATGTCACTTCAATCATTTGTCTTTGATGTCTTGACTGATAAATGTATCATGATAACCAGGTTTTGTTGAGAAACTCCATGGGGGGTTTCAGGTGCAAAGAAATGACTCAGCAATTGAATTCCCTTCCTTTTTGATTTTAACATTTTCCTATGATTTGATGTTTTCTGACAAAGAGGTGATACATCTCTCCATATACTCTTTTCACTTCCAGTTGTTCATAAGCACCCTGAGGATTGGGGTACTATTTTGATCATCTTTGTGTCTTTAATAACTTAGCAAAGTAACTGGCCCAGAGTAGGAACTCATTATAAATCTACTCATTCAGTGACTGATTAGAGACAACTTACTCAAAATGAGCAATAGAAAGTTTAATCTTATCATTTGGGAGTTTTTTTCTAGGTTACAGACTGCCTGAGCTGCTTAATAATCTCATTATGTATAAAGAGAAACATTACAGAAGATTCA
>NW_007739879.1:11080-11730 GCF_000696425.1 Galeopterus variegatus
ATTGTTCTGGCTAGAACTATCAGTACTGTGTTGGAAAGATGTGGTGAAAGTGGGCATTCTTCTCTTGTTACAGATCTTAGAGAAAAAGCTTTCAAATTTTCCCTATTCGGTATGATGTTAGCTGTGGGTTTGTTGTATATGGCTTTTATTGTTTTGAGAAACATTCCCTCTATACCTATTTGTTAAGAATCTTTATCACAAATGAATATTGAACTTTGTCAAGTGTATTTTCCTCATTTATTCACATTATCATGTGGTTATATCTTTAGTCTGTACATACGTTAACTTACACTTACTAGTTGACTTCTGAATGTTGTACTAAAATTACATCCCTGGGCTCCCACTTGGTCACCATATATTAATCTATTTATTTTATATTGTATTAATTAACTAATATTTTGTTTATAAATTTTGTGCCTGTGTTCATGAGAGAAAGCAGTCTATGATTCTCTTTTAATGTCTTTTACTGGCTTTGTCATCATAGTAATGCTGGTAACATAAAATAATTTGGGATGTGGACCCCCATGTTCTGATTTTTGAAAAAGAGCATGTTGAATTAACATCAGCACCTTTTAAATGTTTAACAGCATTTATGAGTGAAGCCATCTGGGCTGGAATTTTCCTTGTTGGAAGGATTTTGAGCTAATCTT
>NW_007739879.1:12339-14044 GCF_000696425.1 Galeopterus variegatus
TTTATGAGTGAAGCCATCTGGGCTGGAATTTTCCTTGTTGGAAGGATTTTGAGCTAATCTTGTGATAAATAAAAGACTTCTTCTAGAGGAAGCTTATTTGATTTTTGTCCTTCTAGGAATTTGTCCATTTCATGTAATTAATAAAATATATAGGGGTAAAGTTGTCAAAATATTCTGTTATTGTAATTTTAATGTCTACAGATTCTCTAATTGCTTATTTTTCTTTCCTCATTAATCTTCAGTCTTTTATTATTTTTTTTAAATCAGTATAGGTAGAAGGTTACATTCGTTTTACTGATCTTTTCAGAGAAGCAACTTTGGCTTATTTGACTTTTTTTATAGTTTTTTCTGTTTTCTGTTTCATTAATTTCATCTTAAAGGATTATTACCTTCCTAATGTTTATTTAGGTTAAATTTTAATGTTAATTTTTTGTCTTCATCTTGAAGGTTAGATCATTGATTTTGAGACTTACTTTTTTGCTAATATAAGCATTCAAAACTTTAAATTTTTCTCTAAGAATTGCATTAATTTAATCACAAATTTTGATATGCTTTTTATTTAGAGTTGTGATGTTTAATTTCAAGATATTTGGGGATTTTCTGGATACATTTCTGTTATTGATTTATATTTTGATTATATTTTAATCAAAGAACATACCCTGTGTTATTTCAATTCTTTTAAATATATTAAGGGTCACAGTAGGGCTCATTATATGGTCTATCTCGATGAATTTACCTTGATTAATAATTCACATATACATCTTTTCTTCTTTTGTGTGTTCTAAATATGTTAGTTAGATCAACATGATTGTTAGTGTTCTTCAAATTTCTCTTTTTTTGTGACTTCTTTTATTTACTTTTTCTAATAATTACTTTAAGAGTATTATAGATATCTCCAAATCCATGTGTGGATTTTTCTCCTTTCAGGTTTGTCAGTTTTTGTTTTAAGTTTTCTTTTTGGGTACTGATAGGGTTTGGATGTGTTGTCCCTACCAAAACACATGTGGAAATCTGATTCCCAACGTGGCAGTGTTGGGAGCTGTTTGAGTCATGGGGGCGGATCCCTCAAGAATGGATTAATATTCTCCCTGGGGGAGGGGGGCCTTAGTGAGTTCTCACTCTATTAGTTCCCATGAGAGCTGGTTGTTTAAAAGACCCTGGAACTTCCCCTCTCTCTCTTGCTTCCACTCTACATGTGATCTTCTTGTACCTGACAGCTGCCTGCCACTTTTCACCATGAGTAGAAGCAGCCTGACACCTGCACCAGATGCACCTGTTCCAGAATCATAAGTCAAATAAACCTCTGTTCTTTATAAATCACCCAGTGTAAAGTATTCTGTGATAGCAACACCAAACGGACTAATACAGGTATGTAGAGGTTTAGGATTGTTATTTCTCTTTTGTGAACTAACAATGTTATGAAATTTTATGATTATGAACTTTTCCTCTTCTTTCTTTATCCCTGTTAATATTTCTTATGTGAATTCTAATTTTAATGATGTTATTGTAACCACTCCATCTTTAAATGATCACAGTGTGCTTTCAAATAACAATATACTACTTTGTGAGTAGCTTAAAAACTTACATCATTTCACTTCCATTTCCTATTTCCTTATTTTGCACTTTTGAATACATGCATTTTACTTCTAGATATGGTATAAACTTCATAAAACAGTGTTCTCAGTGGTGTTTTATATAAAAAAAA